>NC_086452.1:297255307-297537807 GCF_028390025.1 Pseudophryne corroboree
CTCAAAGCTTTTGACTGTTCCCAAGATGCGCTGCCGCCTCCTCTATAACCCCGCCTCCATGCCAGTGAGCTCAGTTTGTAAGTTGGTGCCTTGCAGTATGCAGGCACTTAACAGGAGGCTGCCCTAAGCAGCCTTTTCAGTGCTTCGTTTTACAGCCTGAAAATGTAAAGAAGACTTCCAGGCTGCTGCAGACCAAGTCTGATAGACTTTCTTGCGTGCAGCTCCATCACCCCCAGCGGCGCTGTATACTTCCGTGCCGTGGTTGCCGGGTCACTGCAGCGGAAGCTCCGGCTTCTTCCATCCTCAGGGAACACGTTTATAAGGTTCTATGCCTTCGATACCGCCACTTCCCAGGATGCTTCCTTTGGACGCCGGATTCTTGTGCCCGCTACAGTGCGTCCCCTCCCATGAGGAACTGCTTTAGGACATCCCCGATGTATTTCCTTGTGGAGCCCAGTGTTCTCCGCAGCAGAAAACGAGATTTATGGTAAGAACTTACCGTTGTTAAATCTTTCTGCGAGGAACACTGGGCTCCACAAGGCGCCCACCTTGACGCACTTGGCTTCTTAGGGTTGGTATTGGCATAGCCGCTGACGCCCTCTCTTGCGGTGAGTGTGGTGTAATTGGCTACGATTGGTTGTCGTCTCTGGTACCTGCTACTGCATTGGGCTGGTTAACGAAACTGAGGTCACTGGCATGGAGGCGGGGTTATAGAGGAGGTGGCGCTGTGCATCTTGGGAACAGTCAAAAGCTTTGAGCCTGTTGGTGCCTCGGATCAAGATCCTACTCTACACCCCCGATGTAATTCCTTGTGGAGCTCAGTGTACCTCGCAGAAAGAGATTTAACAATGGTAAGTTCTTACCATAAATCTCGTGTTATATATATATATATATATTGTGTGTGTATTGTATATAATACTGTGTCACGAACAGAACGAAATGCTATGTATATCTAGTGACGATTCTATTAGATAATTGATATCCTTGTGATATCTTTGCAGGTTGGCTTGTAGAGGGAATTTAATGTGGTGTGTTTTTTATTATTTGTCTTGCGTTTTGTTTTTAGAAGGCAAAGGCCAGCTGCTTTTGCTTGTGTTCCTGCACAGAGCATTGGGATAAGGGAGTGGCAAGTGCAATAGCAGGAAGTTTTTCTCAATACACAAGTGCAAATACAGTAGAGAAGATGGGTGTCATGCATTGCTTATTCTAAGACCCTTAATATATTTTACAAACAGGATATCTATCGCAACTCTATGCCAGCCTCCAGCTTCCAGCAGCAGAAACTGAGAGTATGTGAAGTTTGTTCTGCATATTTGGGTCTCCATGACAATGACAGAAGACTGGCTGATCACTTTGGGGGCAAGTTACACTTGGGCTTCATTGAGATTCGTGAGAAATTAGATGAGCTTAAGGTATGTCTACTACCTTCCATTCTGTATTAATTTGTCTATACTACGGCGGTCTAGGCAGCCCACACTTCACATTTTATAAACTTGGAGTAATGATGATGCGTATCCTACCTGAATACTTTTTTTGTATATTATTATTTTTTCTTAACTAAGTTCATTTTACTAGAACACTTGTTATTTATATGAACTTCCATACTTTTTTTTTTTTTTCTCATAATAGAGACTTGTGGCAGAAAAGCAGGAGAAGAGGAATCAAGACCGGTTGAAGCGCAGGGAAGAAAGGGATCGGGAGGAACGTGATAAACTGAAAAGAAGGTGAGGATGCTTCTGTAGTGATGGTTACCAAGTACATCCATAGTGTGTCACATCAATCCTGTTACGTTGGGTGTCACAAGAATATTTTAAGTAGTTATTTGTGAACTGTGTTTAAACTGTAAATTAAAAGGATTCACTATAATTCTATTTGGTTTTCAGACTTATTCATATTAAACTATAGAAATGCTGTGAATGACGGTCCTAAAATTATTTTATATGAATGTGTATTTATTTAAACAGATCAGTACAAGAGGTAGAAAGCCACATATCAATATTGATAAAATATCATTTAATGATTTTGCAGTGAAGTGCTACATGAGAAACTTTGTTGCAGACATAAAAATGGTAAGGTGGTATTATTAATGCCTTACCATTATTCTCAAAGGGGCCAATCCAATATGGTGCTAATATTTCTGCACTATGCCTTAATGATCAAAGAGCCACTTTTTCCAGCAGTCCAAACTCGCTGCAAACACTTTTGAGCAAATTCGGGGTGAAATCGAAGGGTGAGAGATGCGGTGCCATTGCCGGTGTTGAAATGAACTGGCAACTTGCAGCCGTCACACCTAATTGGATTGACACCACCCCAAAGTCTGATTAATGAGCTGCAAGGCTTAATGGGTTTCTGATCCGTATAGGATCACTATTCTGTTTAATAATAAAGTCCTCAGACAAATCTTAAATTAAGTCAACTTTGTGGTGGCAAGGTTATTTGGTAAAAAGTTCAGGTAATTTTGAGTCCATGAAGCAGGCTGCAAAGGTTAAACTTAATCCAGTTTGTGACCATTTAGTATTAGTCCGTCTTTATCCCGTTCATTTGAGGAGTTCTTACTATGACTCAGCCCAGCTTTTTACTGTAATGCTTTTTTTGTCCTTCATTTATAAGCAGTGGCAGGGGGAGATGTACTGAGCCTTAAAAAGTGAAACATTTCACAGTAAAAAACTCCCCCAAAAAAACAGCTAACCAGTTCCTGTCATTTTTCAAACCGACCTGTAACATGGCAGTTGATCACTTTTCAAGGCTTAGTACATCTACCCTGCAGATTTTATCTAGGGCTGACTAGTAAAAATCCACCACTTCTCATCACCCCAGTTATCTACCCCTCCGCTGGGTGTGCAGTATTGACCGCAAGTACTTACTAGAGTAGGACAGACCCACAGGAGGGAGTAGGAGATAGTCAGTCCATTCATTGTGTACACCTGCCCTGCATGAGGGTATGCTGGCTGTGCAGTGGCTTTCTATAGAAAGTTCTGCCTGTCCTGACACACAGCACACTCGGGAAGGAAACTCCCCCCCTCTCCTACCCTCATCCACTGTGTAAGACTGCCAGTCTTAGAGGGATATCCTATTAGCCATGGTAACTTACCCGGGCTAATTGTCCCGCCGGGGGCTATTTAATTAGCCCCAATAAATCGGCACAAGACACGGCTTATCAGGGATTTTGTTTCATTTGCCTCAAGCAGGCAAAACCAAATCCCCCCAAAAAAGCCCCGTTTTCGGGCAAAAACGGGGCTGTTTTTCACGAAAACACACACGTTTCACTGAACCTGTGTGTTTTCAGGAGAAAGGGCATTTCTCTTACGTCCTAGAAGATGCTGGGGTCCAATTTAGTATCATGGGGTATAGACCGGTCCACTAGGAGCCACTAGCACTTTAAGAGTTTAATAGTGTGGGCTGGCCACTCCCTCTATGCCCCTCCTACCAAACTCAGTTTAGAAAATGTGCCCGGAGGAGGCGGTCACAGCTAGGGGAACTTCTAGGAGTTTTCTTAGCTTTATTTTTTTAATTAAAGTTTAGAGTTTGTTGTTTTACCGGAAGGCTGCTGGCAACGGCCTCCCTGCTTCGTGGGACTTGGGGGGGGGGGGGGGGGGGAGTAGGAACCAACTTCCTGAAGAGTTAATGGTTCTCTACTCCGCTGACAGGACACTGAGACTCCTGAGGGTGCTGATCGCAAGCCCACGAGGCGACCGCTCACTCCCGCAGCACGGCCGCCACCCCCTAACAGAGCCAGAAGATAAGAGTGGTGAGTACAGCGCCGGCGTCCCTGTTAGCGGGTCGCCGGCGGGTATGGTGGCACAAGGTTTGGAGCGCAGCTCTGACAGGATGCGTTCCTGGAGGCTCCGCAACATCACACATGTAGACACTGGAGGGGCGTCCTGAGCCAGCACAATTAACCCTACACTGGTCAATTTGTTAACGGGCTAATCCCGCTGTTAACACACACAACCTCAGGCCAGTATAAATAATAAGTGCTGGAAGCCGCGCGCCATTGGGGGCGGGGCTTCCTCTCAGAGCGGATCCAGCACTCACCAGCGCCATTTTCTCTCTGCAGATCATACAGACAGACGCTGACAGGGAGCGCTGCCCTCCACGTAACTCCATAAGTACTCTGCGGTACCAGGGTGTTAGAACACCCCCCACCCCCCTGCCTATATCAGGACTAACTACCCTATTAAGGATAGTTAGTACGCGCCGGGCTTTTATCATAATAACTGCCCACAGGGGCGCAGTGTGGCTGGCTCCTTATACTCTGTGACTCTCTGAAGGTGCTTTGGGGAAAACTGTATCTGACATTTTCGTGTGTATATATCACATTACCATGTCTAAGGTTTGTGTGTCCTGCGCTGCAGAATGTCGTTCTTCTCCTGAGGAGTCTATTCCATGTACTCAAGACTGCCGTATCCTTTCTCAGTCTTCCGAATCAGTACCGGCATGGGTGGATTGTTTAAGGGGAATGATATCCCAGATTTCTACAAGGATGTCACAAGAGACGCAGTTTCTGCAACAACAGAGTAATCAATAAGTGCATTGTGTAAACATTAAGCCTTCTACAGGGGTGGATTGGCCTGCTGAGAAGGCGGGATGGGCCGAGCTAGCCCAGAGGTTCCCCAAGCCTCTCTCTCTAACGGTATTAAAAGAAAAGCAGCACTATAATTGGAAATGATTGGATTGATAGTATTTAAAATTGTATAACAATTTACTGTATCATTAAGAACAATTCCATATTAAAAATAAACTATCACTTGTGTCAGAGATGGTAATATATATATATATATATATATATATATATTATACACCTTTTCCGCTCTCTTATTAGTATGTTCACAATCAGACCATTTAGTATCAGTTCCTGTTAGATACCCCTGGTAAATCCACAAGTCCTTGTTTGAATAAACACAGCACAGTTCGGCAAAGTCAGTATATTTACCGGTCACAGTTTGCTGGAGGTGTAAATGCTTCCATTAGGTAGAGTCCATGCTTGGAGTCTTTATCCTCATTGAGTGCGGTGAGTGCTGCTGTTTTCCTCTTTAGTGTGGAAAGCACAGAGCTGGTACGTAGATACAGGGTTGGTTCAGACACTTAGGATGCCGGTCATGAGAGCTGGAATGGTGGCTATCAATCCAATAATTTCCAATTACAGCGCTGCTTTTCTTATAATACCATTTAGTTTTACAGGAGTGACTCACCTGTGTTTTCCTAGTAGCTGCTTGTTGTAGCAACCACATATCAAGCGCCTGTTTTTTCTTTTTAGGGCGCTTTGCTCCCTCTCTAATGGGCAGGGCCTTAGAGGGTACGGGACACCCGCTGATCCATAACGGCTTCTGTACTGCCAGGCCATAGTGCCTTGTGCCTTCCGCAGTGAATCGCACTAAGACATGTATGCCGCACGACCAGCTGTCCCCTGATCGCTAGCTGCAGCAACACACTCAGATGCCGTGCGCCCGCTGTGTTGTGTGATACACTAGCGGTGCCTGACCCCTGCTGTCCCAGGCTACCTTCATCCACTACCTTGCTCCACCTCTTGCCATATGTGTGTGTGGAGAGACGTCATGGTGTCTCTGCCTGTTCAAGAGGAGAGCGAGTTCATCACGAGAAGAGGAGCTGTAAAAAGGTAGGCTGCGGCTCTGGACCGACTCAGCTGCCTCCAGTCTTAGTCAGTCCAGTACAAGTAAGTTGTTATGGGGGTGTAGTGGTGAGGGCTATTAAGGTTATATAGTGGAAATATTAATGTAATCTTGATGTGAATAATAAATAATAATGCTAGTTGGGGGAAGGAGGTAAATGTTAAATCATGTTAAACATATTTAGTGTTGAGGCTAGTAGGGGGAGTAAGGTCTAAAGTGTTTCTTTCCTGGCCCCTCCACAGATCCCACCCCCATTTAGGGCTGCTACCAGAAATTTCCCAGGCTGTTTTTTTTTCTTTTTTTTTATCCCACTCCACCGCTGGCCCTCTATAACCTAGATGGAACAGTCTTCTAAAGCATATATGTATAATCTAAAAAACCCATGAGACGTTACAGCTTAAAGATAGTTGCAATATGTAGCCGGTAAGGTATGTGAGGACAATGCAAAAAGAAGCTGCCAAATTAATGCATCAGTCGAAGGTCTACTACGTTATGCCGGCGGTTGGGATCCCGGCGCCCAGCATACCGGCACCGGGATGCAGGCAGCGTGGTGAGCGCAAAAGAGCCTCTTGTGGGCTCGGTGGCGCGTTATGCACGCCACGCTGTTTATTCTAAATCCAGGGGTGTCGTGGACACCACAAGAGGGAAAATAGTTGTCGTATGCCAGCTGTCGGGATTCCGGCGTCTGTATGGTGACAGCCGACATATCAAATGCCTCCCGTTTCTCACAGTTCATTACTGAATAGGCTGATGCTGGAGAAGCTGGCAATTAACTTCAGTCATCTGCTTTTTCTCTAGCATCCATAAGAGATATTGGGGAGACTTAGGGCCTAATTCAGAGTTGATCGCAGCAGCAAATTTGTTAGCAGCTGGGCAAAACCATGTGCACTGCAGGATGGGCAGATATAACATGTGCAGAGTGAGTTAGATTTGGGTGTGGTGTGTTCAAACTGAACTCTAAATTGCAGTGTAAAAATAAATTAGCCAGTATTTACCCTGCACAGAAACAAAATAACCCACCCAAATCTAACTCTCTCTGCACATGTTATATCTGCTCCACCTGCACTGCACATGGTTTTGGCCAACTGCTAATAAATTTGCTGCTGCGTTCAACTCTGAATTACCCCCTTGGTATGATGGGTATAGACGGGGTGCAAAGGAGCCGGTGCACTTTAAATTTCTTCACTGGATGTGCTGGCTCCTCCCCTCCCTGCCCCCTCCCACAGGCAGTTTAGGAAAAAGTGCACTCAGGAGAGGATGTTTTCTTCAATTTCTTTTAAACTTTTATTATTTTCAGTATGCTGTTTGGGCAACAGCATACCTGCACCATCTGAGTTGGGTGGGGGGGGGGGTCACTGGTCTTGCGAGGAGTCAGAGCCGCTTCCCCGCTCCTGAGAGTTTGTTCAGCGGGGCACTGCGCCTTAGATGTCGCAATCGCAGCACGCCACACACCCCTAACATATGCCTGACGGTGACGATTGTGGTGAGTACATGCCAGGGGCCCCACTAGTGGGGTCCCCCGGTTCATGGTGCTGCTAAACGGGGACGCGACATACGGGGCCGCGACATACGGGGCCCTCCTGGGGGGGACCCGCTAGAGCCCCCCCGTGTAGACTGCCTAGCGGTGGCTTAAACTAGCACTTGTGTGATGTTTTTAAGCAACATAGGAGACATTTCCAGTATAAAGATCTCTGTAGCTTCGGTGCCATTGGGGGGAGCGGAACTACCTCAGAGCGGGACCAGTGGTATTTTGGCGCCTTACTCTGCTTTATTGCAGCAGCAAGCACACACAGCTGCTCTTGACTCACAAGACACGCTGGAAAACTGGTACAGGGTGTAGCAAAGGGGGAGAGCCGCTATTGTACATATTCTGTGTCCTATATAGGACAGATATCATTAGTGTTTCACTGTGATATAGTAAGTTTACTGCCTCACTGGGGCTGTATAGCTGGGGTGTGCTGGTCTCCTCTGTGTGTCTCCTCTCACATACAGTAAGGGCAGGCTTGCTAAGTATTGCTGTTTGTGTGTATGTTATTGTGGTTATGTGAACATGGGTAAACACAAACTATGCAGTGTATGCCCCACCAGATTCTGTCTCTTATCTGATTCTGTTTCATGTGAACAATGCAGCAAATCTTCACAGCTCAGTGAAGGGGCTGAGGGAGAGGGACCAGAGCCATCCTGGTTAGGGGCTGTTAAGACTATGTCGTCTGATATGTCATCACAACTCACTGCTAATGTTCAGAAAACTCAGCTACTACAACAGGCTGTTGCAGACTTAGCTGCTAGGGCAGATGTTACAAAGCCCAACCTCCCTCACTCAGTACCACAAAAGCGTGGTTTACCTGCTCTGCTCTCTGATTCAGATGAGGGAATACAGGACGGTGGGGATTCCGCTTCTGCTAAGGGTATTGAACCCTCATTCTGTCTATACGGGACGTGTTAAAGCTCCCTCTAGAGGACGCTGCGTCACAGCAGTCATTTTTCTTTACCCAAAACAAGCCTAATGTCCCTTTCCCTGATTCTGCGAGTTAGATTACCTATTTAAATTAGCCTGGAAAAATCCAGACAAAAATTTTGAAGTGTCAAAACGATTTTTGCGCACTTTCCCATTTGCTCCTGAAGGTAGGAAATTCTGGGAAGAGCCCCAGGGAGTTGACGTCTCAGTCTCTCGACTGTCAAAAAAGGCGGTGCTGCCTGCCCCGGGCTCTTTTACCATAAAGGACCCTGGAGACAGAAAGATAGAGACTGCACTAAAGTCTATCTACTCAGCAGCAGGTGTATCGCAAAGTCCGGCCATAGCGGGTTGCTGGATGACCCATGCCATTCATACGTGGGCTACTCAGATTCAGGATTGCCTCTCCAGGGATATGCCTCTGGTCACTACGGTGACTCTCCTGAAGCACATTCAGGAACTGCACGCGTCCTATGTGACTCGCTCAAGGAAATTGGCAATATTAATACTAGGACCTCTGCCATGGCAGTGTCGGCGCACAGAGCCCTGTGGTTGCGTCGGTTTAAAGCGGACGTGGAATCCAAGCACAGTGTGGAATCCCTCCCCTTTTCTGGGGAATGGCTCTTTGGGGTTGAGTTGGATACGTGGATTTCCAAAGTCACTGCAGGGAAATCTACCTTTCTCCCCTCTGGGGCCCCGCCGACTAGGCGTCCCTACCAGGGGCCGTCTGTTCAGGTGTTTCGGTCTAACAGATTTCGATCTTGGGCCAGGAGTTCCTCCAATGCGAATAGAGGCACCGAAGGTAAGACAAAAAGTCCTGCAAACACTGGTTCAGCATGACTGTGCCCACCCACCCCGAGGGGAGCTCGACTTCATCACTTCAGCTGCATCTGGGAGGTTTCCTGCCTGGATACCTGGGTCAGGGACCTCATTTCTCAGGGCTACAAGCTGGAGTTTGATGGTGCTCCGCCCCAACGCTTTTCAAATCAAGCTTACTAGCTTTGGAGGATACGCAAGTTGCGTTGCAACAGGCCATCCAAAAGTTGGTTCAGTCCCATGTCATTGTTCCAGTACTACAACGAGACAGGGGTTATTACTCCAACCTGTTTGTGGTACCGAAGCCGTACGGTTCGGTAAGGCCCATTTTGAATCTAAAGTCCTTACCTAAAGGTTTTCAAGTTCAAAATGGAATTTTTGAGAGCAGTGATTGCGGGCCTGATAGAACAGGAATTCATGGTTTCCTTGGATATCAAGGACGCCTATCTTCATATTCCTATTTGGCCACCTCATCAGGCTTATCGGAGGTTTGCTATGCTGGACGACCACTACCAGTTCCAGGCACTGCCCTTCGGCCTGTCCACAGCTCCGAGGGTTTTCACAAAGGTAATGGCGGAGATGATGTTCCGGGTCCAGGGGTCATTGTTGTCCCTTACCTGAACGATCTTCTGATAAAAGTGAGATCCAGGGAGCTTTTATTACTCCATATTACCCGCACTATCTGGCTTCTGTCACACCATGGGTGGATTCTCAATTTACAGAAGTCCCACCTGGAGCCAACTCAGCTGCTCCTGTTCCTGGTGATGTTACTGGATACTGTGGCCCAGAAGGTGCTCTGACCTGCTCGAGTATCAATCCATCTTTTCATAAGATTGTTGGGGAAGATGGTCGCCTCACACGAGGCGATCAAATATGGGAGGTTCCATGCCAGAACATTTCAATTGGATCTCCTGAGCAAGTGGTCCATCTCGCATCTACAGATGCACCGGATGATACGGCTGTCACCTCAAGCCAGGATTTCCCTCCTGTGGTGGCTTACAGTCCTCCAATCTCCTGGAAGGCCGGAGTTTCGGGATTCAGGATTGGGTCCTCCTCACAACAGATGCGAGTGTGAGAGGATGGGGAGTTGTCACCCATGGGGCACAGTTCCAGGGCAGGTGGTCAGCCCACGAAGCTCTACTTCCGATCAACATTCTGGAACTTCAAGCGATCTACAATGCCCTGCTTCAGGCCTCTCCTCTGCTCATGGGTCACGCGATCCAGGTGCAGTGGCGTACATCAATCGACAAGGAGGGACAAAAAGCAGAGCCTGCATGCGAGAGGTTTGAAAGATACTCCTCTGGGCGGAAAGAAATTCAAAAGCAATGTCAGCAATCTTCATTCCGGGAGTGGACAGCTGGAAAGATTACTTCCTGAGTCGTCACGATTTCCACCCAGGAGAGTGGGAGCTCCACCATCAGGTGTTTCAGCAGATCATCGACCGGTGGGGCTGCCCACAAATGGACATGATGGCTTCTCGTCTCAACAAGAAGCTTCACTGGTATTGCTCACGAACCAGGGACCCTCATGCGAGGGCAGTAGATGCACTGACGTCGCCTTGGCCTTACCGGCTGGTCTACCTGTTTCATCCGATTCTGTTGCTCCCAAGGTTGCTCAAGCGAATCAGAAATCAAGGAGTCCAGGCAATTCCGATTGCCCCGGATTGGCCTCAGAGGGCGTGGTACGCAGATCTTCTGGACATGTCCGTTGAAGACCCTTGGCCTCTACCACTAAGAAGCGATCTTCAACAGGGACGGTTCGTCTACCCGGACTTATGACGACTTCGTTCGACGGCATGAAGGTTGAGCAGAACATCCTAGCTCACAAGGGCCTTTCCAAAAAGGTTATTGCTACCATGGTTCAGGCCAGGAAACCTGTGACGTCAAAACACTATCATCATATCTGGAGAAGATATGTCTCTTGGTGTGAGGAACACACCTATCCACCTGCAGAGTTCCACTTGGGACGTTTCCTACAGGCTGGTGTGTATAAGGGCTTGCGTCTGGGTTCCATTAAGGTCCAGATTTCAGCGCTCTCCATTTCTTCCAGAAGAAATTGGCACTGTTGCCAGAAGTTCAAACCTTCTTGCAAGGGATACTCCACATACAACCTCCTTTTGTGCCGCCTACGACGCCCTGGGATTTGAATGTGGTGTTGGAATTTCTACAGTCCTCCTGGTTTGAGCCTCTGATGATAGTAGAAGACAAATACCTTACATGGAAGACTGTGATGTTACTGGCCCTGGCTTCTGCTAGACATGTCTCAGAATTGGGGGCCTGATCGTGTAAAAGTCCATACTTGGTCTTTTACGAGGACAGAGCGGAGCTCAGGACTTGGCAGCAGTTCCTGTCGAAGGTTGTCTCTGCGTTTCACCTGAATCAGCCTATTGTGCTTCCGTCCAGTTCTGACATTTCTGCTTCTCCGGAGGCATTGGATGTGGTGCGAGCCTTGAAGATCTATGTCAAGCGGACGGCTCTGATCAAAAAAAAAATTCCCTGTTCGTGCTTTATGATGCACAGAAGAAGGGTTGTCCTGCTTTGAATCAGTCCATTGCTCGTTGGCTTAGGCTTACTATCCAACAGGCCTATGTATCGGCAGCCTTACCTGTTCCTAAGTCTCTGAAAGCCCACTCTACAAGATCTGTGTGCTCTTCCTGGGCGGCATCCAGGGGAAGAACACCTTTTGAGTTTCTATAAGTTTAAACCCAGGCCAAAGAGGATACCCAGTTTGGGCAGGCGGTGCTGCAGCAGTCTCCGCACATTCCCGCCCATTCTGGAAGCTTTGGGACGTTCCCATCGTACTAAGTCTCCCCAATATCCCTTATGCATGCTAGAGAAAATAGGATTTTAATTACCTACTGGTAAATCCTTTTCTCGTAGTCCATAAGGGATATTGGGTGCCCACCTCAGTACGTTGACTTTTCTGCAGATTCTTGTTATGTGGTTACCTGTTCAGCTGTTATTGTTCCCAGCCATTGCTGGTTGTTTTATGTTCGTGGTGTTAAATCTCACCACTCTGTCATGTTCCTTCTCTCATATATGTCCTTTCTCCTTCGGGCACTGTTTTACCTTTAACTGCCTGTGGGAGGGGGCATAGAGGGGAGGAGCCATCACACCCAGTGAAGAAATTTAAAGTGCACCGGCTCCTTTGGACCCCGTCTATATCCCATCGTACTAAGTCTCCCCAATATCCCTTGGGATCCGGTCTAAAGATCGACAGTGTCTAGGTCGACAATGTTTAGGTCGACCACTATAGGTCGACAGTCACAAGGTCGACAGGGTTTCTAGGTCGACATGTGCTAGGTCGACAGGTCTAAAGGTCGACATACGTTTTTCAAATTTTTTTTTTTCTTTTTGGGATTTTTTCATACTTAACGATCCACGTGGACTACTATTGGAACAGTAAAGTGTGCCAAGCGGTAGCGGAGCGAAGGCACCATGCATGAAGCATGGCGAGCCATGCGAGGGGACGCGGTGCACTAATTTGGGATCCCGGTCACTTTACGAAGAAAACGACACCAAAAAAAAAAAAAATCCTCATGTCGACCTTTAGACCTGTCGACCTAGCACATGTCGACCTAGAAACCCTGTCGACCTTCCATCCATGTCGACCTATAGTGGTCGACCTAAACATTGTCGACCTAGATACTGTCGATAAAACGAACCACACCCAATCCCTTATGGACTACGAGAAAAGGATTTACCGGTAGGTATTAAAATCTTATTATTATTTTTTTGTTACTTATTTTTGTGTGGCTGTGGGCTATCAACATGCTACCGCTGGCCACTCCCATCACCACCTCCGGCAGCTGAAGCATTGACAGCAGAGTCTGTGACACTGGTCACCTACTCCTCAGGCACATGGGGCTGCTGCAGTCCGACCAGGGGGCAAGTGAGCAGCTCCCTACACTGTGGGGAGTCTGGCTTCATAGTGGCTTGTGCCACCTGTGTGGATGCACAGTTGTCTTTGTGATACCACTAGGCCACCAAGGATGCAGCTGCAAGCTGGGTTCCTGGGATTGGCCAGACGAGAGTAGAGCCTCTCTGCTCTCTCTCCATCTGTACACATTGATTGGTCAAAGGCCCCTCTCTCCGCCCACTTCCAGTTGCTGGGCTGCCATTTTACTTCATTAATCTGTCTGCCTGCATGGGAAGAGGACCTCCTGCCTCACCTATATCTCACTCTTGTGGTGCCAGGTTTTATTAGATTCCCTTCCTCCCCTATTGGTGCTGGGGGCTGGGACTCATTTTACATATTATTGTGCATTGAACTGTTTTGTGTGCATGTTTTCTTAAGGGCCCTACACACTTGCCGATGCATTCAATTTTGAAGATGATCGATCTTAATGATCGATCATCGTCCAAATTGACTTGCATTGCAAACTGATGGAGAACCAATGATGAACGACCGCGGGGCCGCTCATCGTTGGCGCATACATACTAAGCGATATGAACGATTTCTCGTTCATTACTGAACGAGATAGTTCATATCGCCCGCACACATCGGCAAGTATGTAGGGCGCATTAGTTAAATCTCAAACTTCACAGTAGCTGTTTGTTATTGCGTCTGAGATTGTTTTCTGTAGTTTCAGATAGCATTCTCTGCCAGTATACCCCGCTAGTTACCTAGTAACTGCTGTTACTATTCACTTTATATCTGTTTATTGTGATTCACTCTAAGATCAGTAAAAATTGCAGCCTACGTACTTTTAAGCCGGGTACACACAGTGTGATTCTGGCTAAAGACCGATTTTGACTTTGCAATTTACTTTGAACTCCCCAGAGCCCATAACCACCAATGTTGACTGTACACACGGTTCAATTTTGGCTATGTACAATTTTGACTATACTAGAAACTAGATTGTGCACAATATAGTCAAAATTTAACTGCCTGCACAGTCTATTTCTGCTGCGGGGTACACTGGGCTCCACAAGGATGGACAATGGGGTGTAGAGTAGGATCTTGATCCGAGGCACCAACAGGCTCAAAAGCTTTGACTGTTCCCAAGATGCATAGCGCCGCCTCCTCTATAACCCCGCCTTCCTGCACAGGAGCTCAGTTTTGTAGTTGGTGCCGCAGATAGCAGGCACATAACAGAGGGGCTGCTCCAGGCAGCCCTAAGAAGAGCTTTTTATGAAGAAAAGTGAAGACTTCAAGGGCTGCAGCAGTGTGTAGATGTCAGGAGACATTCACGGCTGCAGCTCTATCTCTCCCCAGCGGCGCTGTACACTCCCGTGTTCTGGTTGCCGGGTACCTACAGCAGGAGGCTCCGGTTTTCTTCTCGTCAGGCACACACGACTGGGGCTCTCCGGGATCGCGTGGCCGCGCTTCGGGAGGTGGTGAGTGGGTCCAGCTCGCGGGACCCGTGCTGTATCGCGATCCGGCGCGGTCGGTTGGAGGCGGGCCGCGCGCGCTGGCGGTGGACACTGTGGCATACCGGCGATCCCACTAGATCACCAGGGCATGGGTGCAGGTCAGGTTTTCTCTCTAAACCGTTTTACTAGTAGCCCGCAGTACCAGGTGGTTTTGTCAGCAGGGGGATAAGGCTTAGACCTGGAGCCCCTCCCCCAGCCCCAGGGCGCCATTTACAATAAATGTTCCCACCCTGGAGCTGCTTATCTGTCTCTCCCTCACTCCCTGTCAGTGTTTTGGGCGCCATTTCTCTCCGCTACACTGTTCCTGGGACTGCTTGGGCAAATCCTCCTTTGTAAAGCCGCCTGATAGTCAGAGCTGTGACTTTACAAGACACTTAAGTATTCTACATGTCATTTAGACAGTGATGGTTAAGAGAGTGCATTTAGTCAGGGTACAAGCACCCTGTGATATACATCCAGTCTTTACTGTGCAGTGTTATAGCTATTGACTACATAGCTGTATATAAGCTAGTCCAGTGCAGTATTATTGTTTGTAATAACCTCTGCATTGTACAACTGTGACTATATGTGTGCATTAGCTGCTGGATGATTTTCATTTTGTGTCTCTCACTCAGCCAGCTATCCCTATATTCTATAACCTGAGGGGGCTTGGTGCGTCAGGTTTATAATACTGTAATATAGGATATTCACAAGATATACTCTAATTGTATTTTTCTCTGTGATTTTCATCACCATATCTCTCCTATATCCCTGCTTGTGCTGACTACACTGCGCAGGGGTTTGGGTAAGGGGTATTGTGCTGCTGACAATTGTACTGTGTTACCTCATACTGCAAGTTATATCATGTCTGCTTCTGAGGGTAACGGGTATGGGGCTGAGCACACTACTGGTGTTGCTGATGCCACAGATTCCTATGAGGAGAATATAGCAGCTGAGGGCTCTGGGGGCTCCTTGCCCCCCAGTGGGACTGTGGCAGCGGGGGTCCATAATGACCCGCCGTGGGCTACTTTCTCCGCACTTCTGAATACGTTGGTTACTAAACTGACGCCCCCTATGGGACCTCCTCTGCCGGTTGAACCGTATGTGGTCCCCACGGCTAATCCGCCGTGGGCAGATAACTTGTCTGCTCAATTGAAGAAATTGAACCAGTCTTGACTACAAAAAAGTCTGACCCTCACTCGCCTAAGACCAAGGGGTCCTCTAAGCGAGCTCTTGCCTCCTCACAATCCACTGCTGTCACTGACACCTCGTCTAATGAAGATGGCGATTACACTGACCCCACAGATTCTGACACAGATACTACTGATGGGGAGGGTAGGTCACAAGTGGATGTTCCTGATCTTTTGGAGGCTATTAAGTTGATTCTACAGATCACGGATGATCCCGAGCCATCCGTCCCTCCTAAGAAACCAGATAGGTTCAAGCGTCAGAAGGTGGTTAAACAAGTTTTGCCTCATTCTGATCACCTAGTGGAGATACGTCCGGAAATTTTGGGAAAATCCAGGGAAGAAGTTTGTGCCTCACAAGAAGATGCTGGCTCGCTATCCTCTCGCGCCAGAGCTGTCAAAAAATTGGGAAACTCCTCCTCCAGTGGACTCGCATGTGGCAAGGATGGTGGTTTCCTCAGCTCTACCTGTCACTGAAAGACCGGCTGAAAGAGCCTATGGATAAACGTGTGGAGGGTTGTCTGAAAGCGATTTACACCCTCACGGGTGCTGCACAAAGGCCCACTATTGCAGCGACACGGGCTGCAGAGGCTATTGAAGTGTGGGCCCTAGAGTTGGAAGCTGAAATCTCTTCTGACCATGCTTGTCATATATTGTCACAACTTCTCACTATATTAAAGAGGCGGCTTCTGATGCCGGTATTCTGGCAGCCAAGGCCTCTACTACGTCAGTCCTGGCTCGCCGGATATTGTGTCTGAGATCCTGGTCAGTGGATCTGGATTCTAGAAAAACCCTGGAGGTACTCCCTTTCAAGGGAGATAATTCTGTTTGTGGAGGACTTAAATAAGATAGTGGCTGGTTTAGCTACTGCCAAAACTGTCTGTCTGCCAAGTACCGATCCTTCTGTGTCAAAGGCTAAAGGTACTTCCTTTCGTCCTTCCGGTAAAGCAAAAGGTCAGGCGTACCACAAACAGGCCTGCACTCCCAAACCTGGTAAGCCAAAGCCCAAAAGAGCCTGGGCTGCCCGTCAGCCAGCTTCCAAGACCGGTAAGCCTGCCGCATGACGGGGCGGGCCTCCCCCTGGGGGACCCCAAGATGGGGGGCAGCTTCTAGGGTATACCCAGGAATGGTTGAAGACCACTTCAGATGCCTGGGTACGGGAAGTCGTCACTCGAGGTTACGCCATAGCCTTCAAAAACCGCCCCCCTCATCGATTTTGCCTGACAGACGTCCCTTGGACCAGACAAAGGCAAAAACTCTCCATTCGGTAGTACAGACCCTCCTGGACATAGGAGTGGTAGTACAAGTGCCTCTTGCTCAGAGAGACATGGGGTACTATTCTCCGCTATTTCTAGTCCCGAAACCGAATGGGTCCTCCCGGCCCATTCTCAACCTCAAGGCATTGAACAAGTTTGTGAGAGTCTCCAAGTTCCGTATGGAAACCCTTCGCTCTATCGTTCTAGCCTTGGAACCTGGGGATTTTATTGTCTCCCTGGATATACAGGATGCTTACCTGCATATTCCTATAGCAGTGTCACATCAGCAATACCTGAGGTTTGCGATTGGCAACCTCCATTACCAGTTTCGGGCGTTACCTTTTGGTTTAACCATGGCTCCGCGAGTCTTCACCAAAGTTATGGCGGTGATGACGGTGGTACTCCGCCGTCAAGGGGTCAGGCTCCTCCAGTATCTAAACGACTTGTTGATCCTGGCAAATTACCCAGAACTACTTCTACGTCACCTAGATCTGACTGTCCGGTTTCTGCAAGCCCACGGGTGGCTCATCAACTGGAAGAATTCCTCCCTGGTACCTGCTCAGAGCATGGTGCACCTGGGAGCACTATTGGACACACACAACCAGAGGTTGTTCTTGTCTCAGGAGAAAGTCCTGAAGCTTCAGGACAGGATTCGTTGCTTCCTCTCTCGTCCACAAGTGTCGATACATTCGGCGATGCAGGTGCTGGGCCTCATGGTGTCCGCATTCGACATGGTGGAGTTTGCTCAATTCCATTCTCGCCCACTCCAGAGGCTGATTCTGGCCAAGTGGGACGGCCTGCCTCACCGGATCAGGTCTCACATGATCTCATTGAGACTCCGGAGGTCCGTCTGACGCTGTACTGGTGACTCCATTACCAACGATTATGCAGGGGCTGTCCCTTCTGGATATCCGACTGGGTCCTGTTGATGACGGATGCCAGTCCAAGGGGTTGGGGAGCGGTGTTGGAGCAACACTCCCTTCAAGGTCGGTGGACCAAGGAGGAGTCTCTCCTCCCGATCAACATTCTGGATTTGCGGGCGGTCTTCAACTCCTTGAACCTGGCCCAGCATTTGATTCAGAACCGTCCTGTTCAAGTACAGTCGGACAACGCCACCACTGTGGCCTACATAAATCATCAGGGCGGCACTCGAAGCCGCTTGGCAATGAAGGAAGTTTCACGGATTCTTCAATGGGCGGAACGCCATCTACCGGCAATATTCATTCCGGGAGTCCTGAATTGGGAAGCGGACTTTCTCAGTCGTCAGGACGTACACGCCGGAGAGTGGGGCCTCCATCCAAAAGTGTTTCAACGCCTAGTGGAAAGGTGGGGCCTTCCAGACGTGGATCTGATGGCGTCTCGACACAATAACAAGGTTCCGGTCTTTGGAGCAAGGACAAGGGATCCTCAAGCAGCATTCATGGATGCGTTGGCGGTGCCGTGGAAGTTTCTGCTGCCGTACGTGTTCCCTCCGGTGTCACTTCTGCCCAGGGTAATTCAGAAGTTCAAGCAGGAAGGAGGAATCCTGCTTCTCATAGCTCCAGCGTGGCCCAGACGGCACTGGTTCTCAGACCTTCAGGGCCTCTCGTCAGAGCGTCCCCTTCTACTTCCACAACGCCCAGACCTCCTCGTTCAGGGCCCCTATGTCTACCAGGACCTGGCCCGGCTGTCTTTGACGGCATGCCTCTTGAAGCTTCCGTCTTGAGGGCTAAAGGGTTTTCTGAGGCGGTCATTCAAACTATGTTGCGTGCCCGGAAACCGGCTTCTGCTCGGATTTACCATAGAGTCTGGCATTCTTACTTTGTTTGGTGCGCATCTAACGATTATGACGCTTCCAAGTTTAGTACAGCCAAGTTGTTGGCTTTTCTTCAGCAGGGCCTGGACTTAGGCCTCCATCTGGCCTCCCTCAAGGTTCAAATTTCTGCCTTGTCGGTGTGGTTTCAGAGAAAAATTGCGACCTTACCTGATGTGCATACCTTTACTCAGGGTGTGTTGCGTATCCAACCTCCCTATGTCCCGCCTGTGGCTCCTTGGGATTTGTTGTGGTTTTGGAGGCGTTACAGGAGTCTCCGTTTGACCTCTTGGTTCAGCTGATCTTAAGTGGCTTTCCCTTAAGGAGGTGGTTCTGCTGGCTATTGCCTCAGCTATAAGAGTGTCGGATTTGGGTGCCTTGTCTTGTAGTTCCCCATATCTGATATTTCACCATGACCGGGCGGTTCTTAGGACTCGTCCCGGATATTTACCTAAGGTAGTTTCTTCGTTCCACCTTAATCAGGAGATTGTGGTTCCGGCACTTGTTTCTCCTGATCTGTCTCCCAAAGAGCGGTCTTTGGATGTGGTACGGGCTCTCCGTATCTATGTGAAGAGAACTGATTCTATTAGGAAATCTGATTCTCTATTTGTTCTGTTTTGGATTTCACAAACGGGGCTGGCCTGCTCACAAGCAGACTTTGGCCAGATGGATTTGAATGGTGATTGCACATGCTTATGTGAGGGCTGGTCTGTCAACTCCTGCTCACATTATGGCCCATTCTACTCGGTCCGTTGGACTTTCTTGGGCGGCCCGCCGTGGTGCGACCCTTGAACAATTGTGCAAGGCGGCTACGTGCTCCTCGGTGAACACAGTGAATAGTGTAGTTTGATCTGCGCTAAGATGTATATAGTGGCAGCCCGTGTGGTACAATTAGCCTTCACCAAGACCAGAATAAAACCAGAGAACAAAATGCAGTAACCACACCTGGCGCTACTTAATTCACCCAAAAAAAGCAGTGCTTTCTTTAACAGCTTACTTTTTTAGTCATATTCATATTTCTACAACAATCTCATTTCAAAAGAAGGTATAGATCTGAAAGATTAAAACACACAGAACATAGTGCAACCAATTTTGGTAAAAACTATAGAAGGTGTTTATTTATTCAACTCACATAAATATGAGTCAGTATTGCATATCATCCACCAGATGGCCTTGATCCTTAATTTTCACAATAGATGGTTTAGAACATCAATCCTTGCAGATGTACTAGAAGCTCAAGAAGATAAATATATAGTGCAATAGAGCTTAACCATGGGACACGTTTTTATTTTGACAAAAACACACTTGCATCAAACAAAAAATTAAAAGCATATATCACCCATTGGGATCAGCACCGGAGACCAAATTCCAAACAGAGCCAGCTGTAACTATGTCATGGATGGGTTTCCGGATAGCAGGAACCTTGTGCTTAAGCGCGCTTTCGGTCTAAAAGACCTTCCTCAGAAGCATAAGGTTCATGTATGCCGGGAGCCATTTAAATACCCCCTTAATTGTCTCCCTCCTGTAGGTAATCACAGTTCTGATGCGCGTCCTTGTCCGATGCGGAAGTGCGTCACCGGAAGTGACGCGTGCGTTCCACCGGCGCGATCATACTTCCTGTTTGCGTTCCACCAGCGTCATCTTACTTTGTCTTTCTAATCCATATAGCGATTTTCATACAGGTCCATGTATTAGGAAACTTTCTAACAATCCATATGATTATTTGGGGACAAATCGTTCAAAGGAGGCATGGTTCCCAGAAAAGAAACAAGATATAATCCATGTAAAAAACATATAAAAATTATATTTATAAAAAACATATACTAAAATGATATATATATAAAGAGTATGTTAAAAAATATATATAATTCCACAGTAATAAAATTTCAGGATTCTAAAAACCATTTAAGTTCGAAATCGGCATTGAGGCCATTAGGGATTAGGGAACCGAGTTTATAGATCCAACGCATCTCAGCTTTGGCTAAAGGGATCTCGATATCTTTGTCCCGCCATGTTGGATTAACTAGTTGGATGCCCCAAAAAGATTTAATTCCCCCTACCTTACCATCATGTACATTTTTAAAATGAGAAGACAAAGAGTGTGTCTCCAACCCTTTTTTTATATTATATAGATGTTCCGCCAACCTTGTTTTTAAACATCTTGTAGTTTTTCCTATATATAACAAGGAGCATTGACACTCTATGGCATATATAACGTTTTTGGAATTACAAGTGATGAATTCCTTAATGCCATAATTAGTTCCCTTTACTGAAAATTCTTTCAGTTTACTATTTCCTTTTGTTGCCCTGCACATGTTACAAGTGGTACATCGATGGAAACCCAAGGTTCGAATACTACTCCTTTTATTACTTTCGATGGAACTGTGAACTAATTTGTCTTTTAAAGATTTTGATTTCCTATAGATGAAGGCAGGTTTAATGGGTAAACAGGGACCTATGACCGCATCCTTCTTAATCACACTCCAATGTTTCTCAAAAACCTTTTCAATTTCTTTATATTGGCAATTGAAATTGCATATAAACGACCACTGGTAAGTATCATCTTTTTCAGTTGCCTTTGGTTTACCAATCAGATTTTTTCGTTCTAAAGTACTGACTTTCGTCTGTGCTTTTATTAGATGTTCAGGTTTATAACCTTTTTGTAGAAAGCGATTGGTCATGTCAGTGGATACAGTATTACATACTTCAGGGTCGGTGCAGTTTCTTTTTGCTCGTATATATTGACTATACGGTATACTGTCTAGCCAATTATTATGGTGTTGGCTATCGGTACCAATATAGCTGTTGGAATCTGTCGGTTTTCTATATAACCTAGTTTGTATGGATTGATTTTTTATATAAATACAGAGGTCCAGGAAATTTAACTCTTCACTATTGATATTAGTAGTTAATCTAATGTTAAATTCGTTCATATTTAATGAAGTACAAAAAGAGTCAAGATCTTCTCTGCTGCCGCTCCAAAAAAAGAGCAGATCATCAATATATCTACGCCAGAGCACCAGATTCGCCCCCAGCACGCCGCCTCGCCATACTGTCAGATCCTCCCAGTAGGCCATGAAGAGGTTGGCGTAACTGGGAGCGAATCTGGTGCCCATTGCCGTGCCAACACATTGCAAATAATAATTGCCATTAAATACAAAATAATTATTACGAAGTATGAATCTTATACTTTGGATTATGAATTCTTTTAAATCAGTAGAATATTCAGACTGATTCAAAAAATATTGGACGGCTTCAATACCTTTATCTTCTTGTATTATGGTGTATAGTGTCGACACGTCGGCACTGACCATAATATAATTGTCACACCAATTGGTGTTTGACAATAAGACTAATACATCATTGGTGTCCTTGAGGTAGGACTTAGTTTTTTGTACCAGTGGCTGTAGGTAATGATCTACTACTGAGGACAAATTTGAGGTGACACTATTTATGCCTGATACAATTGGTCTACCAGGGGGGTGGAGGGGGTCCTTGTGGATTTTTGGCAGAGTATATATAGTTGGTATGGACGGATGTTTTAGATTAATGTAGTCATATTCATGATTGGTAATTATTTTTTTAGATAAAGCATCATCAATTAAATCTTTTAAGCATTTTGATATTCTTTCTGTGGGGTTATTCTTCAATTTTTTATAAGTGACCCCATCATTAAGCTGTCGTTCAATCTCTGCAATATAGTCAGTACGATCCATCAGAACCACCCCTCCACCCTTATCCGCTGGTTTTACAATTAGTTGGTCATCATCCTTTAATCCTTTTAGGGCGTGCCACTCCTTCTTTGTTAAATTGCAATTTCTGCGTCTTTTTTTAATAACTTTTTCCACATCATCCAGTACTAATTTACTAAAGCAGTCTAAAAAGCTGCCTTTACAGTAAGTTGGATAAAAGGTAGACTTTGATCTAAACTTCGGGTTTACTACGTTACTATTTTCTCCAGTTTCTTTTTCCTCTTTATTCAAAAATAATTTTTTTACTGTAAGTTTGCGTATATATTTCTGTAAATCTATGTAAAAGTCAAATGGCTCCAATTGACTAGTGGGTGCGAATTTAAGACCTCTTTTTAACACCTTTTCCTCATCTTCTGTTAAAATCCTGCTACTTAGATTAAATATCTTAGTTCCACTATCTAATAAGTTATTTATGGGGGGTTTCTCGACTTTTGGTTTATTCTTTTTTAAACCACCTCTCCTACCTCTTTTATTTCTTTTCTTTATATTCTTTCTGAGTACAACTTTTGTTTTTATTTGTTGTTCATCTAATTTCTCCATCTTGTTCGCTGGCCTCTTCCTAAAAAAGGTGATCTATTGTATCTTCTATTTCTCCAATTTTCATGCTCACCTTCCTCAAATTTATCATCCTCTTTGTAGAATTTTTTATCCATATACTCCTCTTTCCAATGGAAATTAGAGCTCCTATTATTATCTTTATAGGGCTGTGTTCTTTTATGATCATATGTTCTTGATGGTTTCTCTATATGATTTCTATAGGGATCATCAGTTATTGTCCTTAATCTTTTTCTTTTGAACTGATTTTTTGAGATAAATGATTTCGGTTTTTCTTTAACTTCTATTGGGTCCTTGGTTATATTTTTAGGTGCTTTTGCATCATCCTTATCTCTTAAATATTTTTTTCTTTTTCTCTCTTTTATATCTCTTGTTTCTTTATTTAGTTTCCTAGAAGATGTTAGAGATGCAGAGGCTGAGATTGTAAGGAAACTAAATAAAGAAACAAGAGATATAAAAGAGAGAAAAAGAAAAAAATATTTAAGAGATAAGGATGATGCAAAAGCACCTAAAAATATAACCAAGGACCCAATAGAAGTTAAAGAAAAACCGAAATCATTTATCTCAAAAAATCAGTTCAAAAGAAAAAGATTAAGGACAATAACTGATGATCCCTATAGAAATCATATAGAGAAACCATCAAGAACATATGATCATAAAAGAACACAGCCCTATAAAGATAATAATAGGAGCTCTAATTTCCATTGGAAAGAGGAGTATATGGATAAAAAATTCTACAAAGAGGATGATAGATTTGAGGAAGGTGAGCATGAAAATTGGAGAAATAGAAGATACAATAGATCACCTTTTTTAGGAAGAGGCCAGCGAACAAGATGGAGAAATTAGATGAACAACAAATAAAAACAAAAGTTGTACTCAGAAAGAATATAAAGAAAAGAAATAAAAGAGGTAGGAGAGGTGGTTTAAAAAAGAATAAACCAAAAGTCGAGAAACCCCCCATAAATAACTTATTAGATAGTGGAACTAAGATATTTAATCTAAGTAGCAGGATTTTAACAGAAGATGAGGAAAAGGTGTTAAAAAGAGGTCTTAAATTCGCACCCACTAGTCAATTGGAGCCATTTGACTTTTACATAGATTTACAGAAATATATACGCAAACTTACAGTAAAAAAATTCTTTTTGAATAAAGAGGAAAAAGAAACTGGAGAAAATAGTAACGTAGTAAACCCGAAGTTTAGATCAAAGTCTACCTTTTATCCAACTTACTGTAAAGGCAGCTTTTTAGACTGCTTTAGTAAATTAGTACTGGATGATGTGGAAAAAGTTATTAAAAAAAGATGCAGAAATTGCAATTTAACAAAGGAGGAGTGGCACGCCCTAAAAGGATTAAAGGATGATGACCAACTAATTGTAAAACCAGCGGATAAGGGTGGAGGGGTGGTTCTGATGGATCGTACTGACTATATTGCAGAGATTGAACGACAGCTTAATGATGGGGTCACTTATAAAAAATTGAAGAATAACCCCACAGAAAGAATATCAAAATGCTTAAAAGATTTAATTGATGATGCTTTATCTAAAAAAATAATTACCAATCATGAATATGACTACATTAATCTAAAACATCCGTCCATACCAACTATATATACTCTGCCAAAAATCCACAAGGACCCCCTCCACCCCCCTGGTAGACCAATTGTATCAGGCATAAATAGTGTCACCTCAAATTTGTCCTCAGTAGTAGATCATTACCTACAGCCACTGGTACAAAAAACTAAGTCCTACCTCAAGGACACCAATGATGTATTAGTCTTATTGTCAAACACCAATTGGTGTGACAATTATATTATGGTCAGTGCCGACGTGTCGACACTATACACCATAATACAAGAAGATAAAGGTATTGAAGCCGTCCAATATTTTTTGAATCAGTCTGAATATTCTACTGATTTAAAAGAATTCATAATCCAAAGTATAAGATTCATACTTCGTAATAATTATTTTGTATTTAATGGCAATTATTATTTGCAATGTGTTGGCACGGCAATGGGCACCAGATTCGCTCCCAGTTACGCCAACCTCTTCATGGCCTACTGGGAGGATCTGACAGTATGGCGAGGCGGCGTGCTGGGGGCGAATCTGGTGCTCTGGCGTAGATATATTGATGATCTGCTCTTTTTTTGGAGCGGCAGCAGAGAAGATCTTGACTCTTTTTGTACTTCATTAAATATGAACGAATTTAACATTAGATTAACTACTAATATCAATAGTGAAGAGTTAAATTTCCTGGACCTCTGTATTTATATAAAAAATCAATCCATACAAACTAGGTTATATAGAAAACCGACAGATTCCAACAGCTATATTGGTACCGATAGCCAACACCATAATAATTGGCTAGACAGTATACCGTATAGTCAATATATACGAGCAAAAAGAAACTGCACCGACCCTGAAGTATGTAATACTGTATCCACTGACATGACCAATCGCTTTCTACAAAAAGGTTATAAACCTGAACATCTAATAAAAGCACAGACGAAAGTCAGTACTTTAGAACGAAAAAATCTGATTGGTAAACCAAAGGCAACTGAAAAAGATGATACTTACCAGTGGTCGTTTATATGCAATTTCAATTGCCAATATAAAGAAATTGAAAAGGTTTTTGAGAAACATTGGAGTGTGATTAAGAAGGATGCGGTCATAGGTCCCTGTTTACCCATTAAACCTGCCTTCATCTATAGGAAATCAAAATCTTTAAAAGACAAATTAGTTCACAGTTCCATCGAAAGTAATAAAAGGAGTAGTATTCGAACCTTGGGTTTCCATCGATGTACCACTTGTAACATGTGCAGGGCAACAAAAGGAAATAGTAAACTGAAAGAATTTTCAGTAAAGGGAACTAATTATGGCATTAAGGAATTCATCACTTGTAATTCCAAAAACGTTATATATGCCATAGAGTGTCAATGCTCCTTGTTATATATAGGAAAAACTACAAGATGTTTAAAAACAAGGTTGGCGGAACATCTATATAATATAAAAAAAGGGTTGGAGACACACTCTTTGTCTTCTCATTTTAAAAATGTACATGATGGTAAGGTAGGGGGAATTAAATCTTTTTGGGGCATCCAACTAGTTAATCCAACATGGCGGGACAAAGATATCGAGATCCCTTTAGCCAAAGCTGAGATGCGTTGGATCTATAAACTCGGTTCCCTAATCCCTAATGGCCTCAATGCCGATTTCGAACTTAAATGGTTTTTAGAATCCTGAAATTTTATTACTGTGGAATTATATATATTTTTTAACATACTCTTTATATATATATCATTTTAGTATATGTTTTTTATAAATATAATTTTTATATGTTTTTTACATGGATTATATCTTGTTTCTTTTCTGGGAACCATGCCTCCTTTGAACGATTTGTCCCCAAATAATCATATGGATTGTTAGAAAGTTTCCTAATACATGGACCTGTATGAAAATCGCTATATGGATTAGAAAGACAAAGTAAGATGACGCTGGTGGAACGCAAACAGGAAGTATGATCGCGCCGGTGGAACGCACGCGTCACTTCCGGTGACGCACTTCCGCATCGGACAAGGACGCGCATCAGAACTGTGATTACCTACAGGAGGGAGACAATTAAGGGGGTATTTAAATGGCTCCCGGCATACATGAACCTTATGCTTCTGAGGAAGGTCTTTTAGACCGAAAGCGCGCTTAAGCACAAGGTTCCTGCTATCCGGAAACCCATCCATGACATAGTTACAGCTGGCTCTGTTTGGAATTTGGTCTCCGGTGCTGATCCCAATGGGTGATATATGCTTTTAATTTTTTGTTTGATGTAAGTGTGTTTTTGTCAAAATAAAAACGTGTCCCATGGTTAAGCTCTATTGCACTATATATTTATCTTCTTGAGCTTCTAGTACATCTGCAAGGATTGATGTTCTAAACCATCTATTGTGAAAATTAAGGATCAAGGCCATCTGGTGGATGATATGCAATACTGACTCATATTTATGTGAGTTGAATAAATAAACACCTTCTATAGTTTTTACCAAAATTGGTTGCACTATGTTCTGTGTGTTTTAATCTTTCAGATCTATACCTTCTTTTGAAATGAGATTGTTGTAGAAATATGAATATGACTGAAAAAGTAAGCTGTTAAAGAAAGCACTGCTTTTTTTGGGTGAATTAAGTAGCGCCAGGTGTGGTTACTGCATTTTGTTCCTCGGTGAACACGTTCATAAGGTTCTATGCCTTCGATACTGCCGCTTCCCAGGATGCTTCCTTTGGACCCCGGGTTCTTGTGCCCGCTACAGTGCGTCCCCTCCCATAAGGAACTGCTTTAGGACATCCCCATTGTTCATCCTTGTGGAGCCCAGTGTACCCTGCAGCAGAAAATGAGTTTTATGGTAAGAACTTACCCTTGTTAAATCTCTTTCTGCGAGGTACACAAGGCGCCCACCCTGACGCACTAAGCTTCTTTGGGTTGGTGTGGCATTAGCCGCTGACACTTCTCCTGTCATGAGAGTGTGGTGCATGTGGCTACTAACTGTTGTCGTCTCTTTTCCTGCTACTGCATTGGGCTGGTTAACTAAAAACTGAGCTCCTGTGCTGGGAGGCGGGGTTATAGAGGAGGCGGCGCTATGCATCTTGGCAACAGTCAAAGCTTTTGAGCCTGTTGGTGCCTCGGATCAAGATCCTACTCTACACCCCATTGTCCATCCTTGTGGAGCCCAATGTACCTCGCAGAAAGAGTTTTAACAAGGGTAAGTTCTTACCATAAAACTCGTTATTTTGTTGCGATACTGACCGTGCAGGAGCGTGCATCAGCATCACAAGCTGTATACATGGTGCGATATGTATTAGGTTTTAACCTATATGGACTACTGATATGCCCCTTTACAGTAGTTAGGTGTTTGTTATTTTTGTTACTGTGTCTAATTATTAGTTTATTTGTAGTGACTATACTGTACTTGGGGCTTACAGTATTTGTTAGACCACTTATTCCTCTATATGTGGTCTCATTACAGTGCTTCTGCTCCCGCACACAACTAAAGCTGGGCATACACTGTACAGTTAAGCGGCAGACAATCTGTCCAATCTGGCTGGTTGGAATGAAAATCTGATAATGTATTGGAGCACATGACCATCTACCTGTTGCTGCCAAACACTGGAAAATGGATAAAAGCGGTTATTCAGACTAATTGGTTAAATCAGTGTTGTTGTGGGTTTTTTTGTTTGTTTTTTTGTTTTTGTTTTTTTTTGAGTCTCTTGTGTATGTTGTTGAATTATGTATTTTTGCATTTTGGTTTCATCCAGGTCAAAGTCCAGAGAAAGACGTAAGCCTCGTTCTTCTTCGCGGGACCGTAAAAGGAAAACACGTTCCAGATCCCGTGATAAACATCGTCATAGATCACGCTCTGATAGTCGCAGTCGTAGCCGCAGTCACCATCACAGTCGTGACAGGAGTAGGGAGCGGAGCTCTAAGTCTAAGTAAGTTAACTATTGTATAATACTTGTTTAAGAAAATATCAATACATGCAACAAAAATATTTTACATACACACTAATTTTAAGTTCTATGTACGTAAAAAAGAAAATTCTTGCTAAAATCATTATTCACCTTGACATGCATGCCTTGCTGTCTGAGCTCCTATAGAGGTGGGCGTATTTTTTCTGTGCATAAAATGCGCGTTTCTTTAAAATTCATATATTGTACACAAAATGTGCACGCACATAAATATATAGGATTTTGCGTTTTACACGTAAGTGCTTGGAAGAGGTGGGTTAGTGTAGTCGGTGTAACACTTGTCAGGAAGCATATATCTGGTAAGTGCTGGATGGCTGATGACCACATCATCACTATAAACTACTGCTGCTTATGGATTGACCATACTAGCTAATGGTACTGTATTAGTGTGGCTTGTGTTACAAGAAGTTGCATGGTTTAAGATTATTTCAGTTTGATTTTTAAGCCGTAAACAGATGTTTTCTATTTAATTGTAAAGTTTTGTATTTTTAATTGTTACATATGACTTTCTTATTTCTGTCAAGACACCATGCTTTGTACTGATATGTCCTCATGCATCCAGCAACGTGAGATGTGTGGTGTGAGTGAGCCACCAGGTTACTTGCAACTCTGGTAACATTGGGCCGTTTTTTGTTTTTTTTACTGATGCAATGTGGCTAGAACACATGAGGATTAGCAAAATGTAGTCACAATTCATGCGCCTACTAAGCCCGTGTCCAAATGTTATTAAGCGTCACCAACACTCAAAACAATGCAAAGAGAAAATAGTATTTACCAAACGAGTCACAGGCACTTCAGATTCGTAAGTAATTTATCATAGAAATGACCAAATTGGTGTGGCAATGTTCAAAAGTCACTTAGAAAAAATAGCATAGAAACACAAGCATAGTGTAAAACTGTTAAAATCCCAAAATACGGTACAAAGGATTCAAAATAGACTCGTACCTAGACTTATGGTCTACCTAGTTGGTAGACATACAGTATATTGCCTTATGGGGGAGCGGGCCAACAGTGTGGTTTGTCCCAAATTATCAATTAGCCTTATTAGGTGGAGTATAAATACCTACACCATACAGCTACCTCCTACACCTTGAAAAAGATAACACTGGGTTATTGAAACGCGTTGGTGGAGGTAACGGGAGGACACGTGGACTACCTACCTAGCTGTTGATGCCGACTCCTGGGGACGCCTAGATGGAATCTTTGGATGCAATAATGTCTACTACCATCTGTAGACCATAACACTTGGTGAGAGTCCATCTGTCTGCTAAACCGCATACTTGTTTGTTTTGTTTGAATTACAAATAGTTTTACACTATTTGGAGTTCTCTTCTAATTGTATGAACACTGTGGATACGTCATTTGAAAAAGGATCCTCCGTTCATAGAAGTCGGGAAGGATTTGGGACAAACCACACTGTTGGCCCGTTCCCCCATAAGAATGCATGAGGAGACTATACTGATTAATTTGGTATGGCTCTTGTATGTTGTAACTGAAACTGTATACAAGCAAAACAACTTGTATTGGAAAAAAGATGCAGCAAATACATTGTAACACTTTGTGTACAGATTCAGAGACTCAGTTGCTCACAGATATATGCATGTGTCATATATCAAATTAGTAAGCACAGTCTTGTGCATCCTAGTTGCATTACATTGCGACTAAGATGCATTTTTGGCAGAAAAGACACCAGACTATTCTCACGCGTCCTAGTGTGCCAAAAGTGGCTGTTTGCTGTGACTGCAGCAAAGATGTATGAGGACACATCTGTATATGATAATTCATTAAATTGTGTAGAAATGAATGCATCTTTAGCATTTGCGAAGAACTCAAGCCACAGTTCTGCTCTGTCACAGTGTATACGTATAACAGTAAAACAAGTATTCCTTCATGTTTGAATGTTGTCAAATATTGTTTACTTTATTAGATTGGTATTTACTTAGTGATACAATTATGACAAAAATTAAAATCTTACATATTGATATCTTTATGAAAGAAGTTAATTTTAATGTTCATTTTATCTAGGTCATCCAGAGACCAGGAGCAATCATCCAACGAGCGATCTAGAGATGGCGATCGCAAACTGAAGAAGCGCAGCTATGAAAGTGCTAATGGCAAATCTGAGCATAGTTCAGAAGAACGTGAGGCTGGAGAGATCTGACAGTCCACGTTTCTTCCACTGAAAACTGTGGCTTAGCCTACAGCTGTTTTCAAATGGACAAAATAAGTCTGCCACTTCTGCTAGAGTATGTGTACAGTCAAGCCTATATTTGGTATAGATTTGTTTCGTCAAAATGGATGCAGGTATTTTGTTACAGTTAAATTGAACAGCAAAGAACATTATGTAAAATAAATGCTTATTTTCCCTGGAAGAATTGTCTGTAAAGGAGAGTGATGCCCTATTTTCTTTTTCTGTACTTTATGTGAATTCAACTTAAGACTTGGCATATTTTGTTTTCATTAATGACTTTATGCTGTTATAATTGCCAATGTTTTTATGTGTTAGTTATTTTTTTTATTCCTGTTAGAAGCAAAAGTAAGGATAAATGTTAATATAAGTTAAGTATTAAATTGAGCAACATTATACGTTGGTAGTGTGCGCAAAATTTGCTGATACTACAGGTGTTTCACCCTTTAACTTTTCTCTTGAGATTTAAGTTCCCACGTTAATTTGCTGTTAAATGACTATAGCAATGTGATGCATTCTCTCATATTTTATGTTCCAAATAGCAGTTTCCACTTTAAAAATAGTAGAACACTTATCCAAGGTTTAGTTTCTCTGCACATGTGCTTAAACAACTTCCACCAGTGCATTTCCAAATAAATGAAACCTGGTATGCGTAGACTGTGTAAAATCACAATGTTATTTAGTATATTCAGTTTGACTTGGTTATGGGTCACTAATTCATTCTGGCCTTTTTCGTGACCTTGATTTAGCACATCTTTGGTGGAAAACCCATTATTTAAGCCAAAAAAGTGAATTTGTTTATATATAAGGGCTGTTGATAACATTTACACATGAATGTGTAATACCTTTTTCACATCAAAAAACCCTGGTCGGACATCTGTTATCGAACACTGTTTCAAGCTGTATCTAGCTGCCTGAAACCTCATTTACATTGCAGGCTGTACCCAGGTTATTGCTGGAGATGACCTAATCATCCAGCGCCAGTGATCCGTCTCTCTCTGTATACTCGAACATATCCGTTCCAACCGCAGGCTACCTTGGTCGGTGCCGTGTTCAAACCTGGTAGCAACCAGGGTTGGATTCCCGAGTAACGCAACGTGGGTAGACCGTTTTTCACCAAGCCTGGCAGTAACCCGGATTATAACTTTGGTGTAAAAGAGGTATAGGAGATGAGTGGCCTCTATTCTGCATTCCAAACTTAACACAACAAGAGAAACCTCTGCATTGTAGACATTACTGCTTGCCTTGCCTTATGTGCTGATCACAGGGAACAATGCAATGATACAGCGGACACCAGATGATCCACGAGGATGGATGTTTACATTTCCACCAAACACCTTCCTGACCCTGTCCTGGTGAGGTATATAATAAAGTGTACAAAGTTTAATATCAAACTGCTGTTATGGTATGGTATGTTTTCTCTTACGTCCTAGAGGATGCTGGGGTCCACATTAGTACCAAGGGGTATAGACTGGTCCCTTGGGCGCCATGGGCACTTTTAAGAGTATTAGTGTGGGCTGGCTCCTCCCTCTATGCCCCTCCTACCAGAATCAGTTTAGAAAATGTGCCCGAGGAGCCGGTCACAATTAGGGGAGCTCCAAGGAGTTTTTCTAGTTTTATTGTTTTTTTTTAAAGAACGTTAGGTACAGGCAGGCTGATGGCAACAGCCTCCCTGCTTCGTGGGACTTAGAGGGGAGTAGGAGCCAACTCTAGAAGTTAATGGTTCTCTATCTCCGCTGACAGGACACTGAGCTCCTGAGGGTGCTGATCGCAAGCCCATGAGGCGACCGCTCACTCCCACAGCACGGCCGTCAACCCCCAACAGAGCCAGAAGAAAGAAGAGTGGCGAGTATGACGCTGGCAACCCGGTAAGCGGGTTGCCGGCGAGAATGGCGAAACAAGGGTGGGAGCGCAGCTCTGACTGGCTGCGCTCCGGAGGGCTCAGCGGTACTTGTTGTGAGGGGCGCCCTGGGTTAGCGCAAATACCCTACACTGGTCACATATGCTAACAGGAGCTAATTCCACTGTTAGCAGACAAATCATCTCAGGCCAGTATAATCAGTGAAAGCGGGAAGACGTGCCATTACAGGGGGCGGGGCTGCTCCTCAGAGTGGATCCAGCACTCACCAGCGCCATTTTCTCCCTGCAGATCACACAAAAGAGACGCTGACAGGGAGCGCTGCCCTCCACATAACTCCAGCATACCTCTGCGGTACCAGGGTGTTATAGACAGGGCGGGAGAGTGAAATTATCACTGTATAATCTATGATGGTTATTCAGTCAGCGCTGGCAGTTTAGTGTATTAAGTGCCTACTGGGGCGCTGTGTGGCTGGCTCCATATACTGTGTCTCTCTGAAGGTACTCTGGAGGAAACTGGAACTGCATTTTCCAGTCTGTGTGTGTTTGTATAGCTCACAATAACCATGTCTAGGAACTCTGCATCTTGAGCTGTAGTGTGTGTATCTTCTCCTGAAGAGTCTATTCCATGTACTCAGGACTGTAATGTATTGTCTCAGCCTTCTGAATTTGAACCCCCATGGGTGGATTCTGTTAGGGGAATGATATCACAGATTTCATCTCGGATAGCTCAAAATGAGACTGAAACACCGGTTTAAAAAAAAAAAAAAAAGTCTGTTGAGGTTTTGTCGTATTCAGCTCCCAATACCTCATCAAAGACCCCACTGGTATACCCTAAAAATCGTGCTCTTGCCCAGATAATACAAGTTGACACGGATACCGACTCTGATACAGGGGACGGTGATGTGGATATACAGGGGGGTGATGCATACCTTGCTAAGGGGGTGCAACTCATGACTAAGACTATTAGGAACATTTTACACAGTACTGATAAGGTACCCGAGCAGGTAGAGGAGGCTTACTTTACGGACACTAAGAAATCCTTCCTTACGTTCCCCGCGTCTAAAGAACGAAACGCATTGTTTGAAAAATCCTCTGAAAACCCAGAGAAAAAATTCCAGATCCCAAAGAGGGTTCTCATTGCTTTTCCTTTCCCTGAGGAGGACAGTAAAAAGTGGGAAATACCGCCGGTAGTAGATGCTTCTGTAGCTAGGTTGTCAAAAAAAGGTGGTTTAACCTGTCCCTGGGTCCACCGTTTTAAAAGCGCCTGCTGACCGTAAGATTGAGACTACGCTCAAATCACTATACACAGCTACTGGTGTAGCTTTAAGACCCACTATTGTCTGTGAATGGATTTCTAAAGCCATAGTAAAGTGGTCAGGCACATTACTAGAGGAATTGTATTCTATGGATAGAAGTGACATTGAATTGCTTTTACGCCGCATACAGAATTCTGCAGGTTTCATGGTGGAGGGGGAATTTCTGGTATCCCTAGATATCAAGGATGCATACCTTAACATTCCGATCTGGCCACCTCACCAGACTTATCTAAGATTTGCGCTGCTGGATTGTCACTGTCAGTTCCAGGGACTGCCGTTTGGCCTCTCCACGGCACCGAGGGTGTTCACCAAGGTCATGGTGGAGATGATGCTACTCCTCTGCAAGCAGGGTGTGAACATAATTCCTTATCTGGACGATCTGATAAAAGCGTCTTCCTGGGAGAAGCTGTTACAGAGCATTGCTCTCTCAGCTCAACTACTCCAGGATCATGGATGGATCCTGAATCTTCCAAAGTTGCATTTGGAGTCGACAAGAAGACTGTCCTTCCTGGGGATGATCCTCGACATGGAAGTACAGAGGGTGTTTCTGCCGGTGGAGAAAGGGTTGGTGATACAAACAATGGTCCGGGATGTCCTGAAGCCAGTCCGGGTATCAATTCATCAGTGCATTCACCTTCTCTGGAAGATGGTTGCCTCCTACGAGGCCCTTCAGTACGGAAGATTTCATGCACGGTCTTTCCAACTGGATCTCCTGGACAAATGGTCGGGATCTCATCTTCACATGCACCAGGGGATGTCACCGAAAGCCAGAATCTCGCTCCTCTGGTGGCTGCAAACTTCTCACCTACTAGAGGGCCGCAGGTTCGGGATTCATAATTGGATCCTCCTAACGACGGATGCAAGTCTCAGAGGTTGGGGTGCAGCCACCCAAGGGGAAAACTTTCAAGGAAGGTGGTCAAGTCTGGAATCCATCCTTCCGATAAACATTCTGGAACTAAAGGCCTTATACAAAGGTCTTCTACAAGCGGCACATCTTCTGAAAGATCAGGCCATTCAAGTTCAGTCGGACAATGTAACAGTGGCCTACGTAAACCGACAAGGCGGAACGTAGAGCAGAGCTACAATGTCAGAGGTAACAAGAGTCGTCCTCTTGGCGGAAAAGCATGCTGTGGCATTGTCAGCAATCTTCATTCCGGGAGTGGACAACTGGGAAGCGGACTTCCTCAGCAGACACGATCTCCATCCAGGAGAGTGGGGCCTCCACCCGGAGTTGTTCGCGTACCTCAAATAGACATGGCCTCCCGCCTCAACAAGAAGCTTTGGAGGGACTGTTCCAGGTCGAGAGACCCACAGACGGTGGCGGTGGACGCCCTGGTAACTCCATGGGTGTTCAAGTCAGTGTATGTGTTCCCTCCACTTCCACTCATCCCAAGGATTCTCAAGGTAATAAAAAAAAAAAGAGTTCAGGTGATCCTCATTGCTCCAGACTGGCCAAGAAGGGTTTGGTACGTGGCCTCTTCCTCTTCGCGAGGACCTTCTGCAACAGGGGCCGTTTGCTTATTAAGACTTACCGCGGCTACGTTTGACGGCATGGAAGTTGAACGCCAGATCTTGTTTCGGAAGGGCATTCCGAACAAGGTTATTCCTACCCTGATACAGGCTAAGAAAGGAATAACGTCTAAACATTACCATCGAATTTGGAAAAAGTACGTGTCTTGGTGTGAATCCAAGAAGTTTCCTACGGTGGAGTTTCAACTAGGGCGGTTTCTCCTCTTTCTGCAAGCAGGTGTGGAAGTGGGCCTATGTTTGGGCTCCATAAAAGACCAGATGTCGGCCATGTCTATTTTCTTCCAGAAACAATTGGTTGTCTTCCCTGAGGTTCAGACTTTCTTTGTACCTCCTACGGCACCTTGGGATCTTAATGTGGTGCTGCAGTCGGATTGGTTAGAACCTTTACAGGAGGTTGAAGTCAAGGTTCTCACTTGGAAGGCGGTCACACTTTTGGCATTGGCATCTGCTAGACGTGTGTCGGAATTGGGGGCATTGTCCTGCAAGAGCCCCTACTTGATTTTTTTTCATGAAGATAGAGCTGAGCTCAGGACGCGTCAGCAATGTCTTCCGAAGGTTGTGTCAGCTTTTTATATCAAACAACCTATTGTGGTGCCAGTGGCTACTGACTCCTCAATTACTTCAAAATCCTTGGATGTTGTAAGGGCTTTGAAGATTGATGTGAAGAGAACTTCTCGTCACAGAAAGTCGGACGCTCTGTTTGTCCTTTATGAACCCAACAAGGTTGGGTATCCTGCTTCTAAGCAGTCTATTTCTCACTGGATCAGGTTCACTATCCAGCATGCTTATTCTACGGCAGGCTTGCCGTGTCCTCAAATCTGTTAAGGCCCACTCTTCTTGTAAAGTGGGTTCTTCTTGGGCGGCTGCCCGGGGTGTCTCGGCTTTACAACTTTGCCGAGCGGCTACTTGGTCAAGGTTGAACACTTTGCTAAGTTCTACAAGTGCGATACTTTGACCTCTGAGGACCTACAGTTTGGTCAATCGGTTCGCAAGAGCCTCCGCGCTCTCCCTCCCGTACTGGGAGCTTTGGTACATCCCCATGGTACTAATGTGGACCCCAGCATCCTCTAGGATGTAAGAGAAAATAGGATTTTAATTACCTACCGGTAAATCCTTTTCTCGTAGTCCGTAGAGGATGCTGGGCGCTAGCCCAGCGCTTTGTTTTCCTGCAATTGATTAGCTTGGTTTTCTGTTTGAGCTGGTGGGAATCTCACCACTATCTATTTCCTTCTCTCGAAGTATGTCCGTCTCCTCTGGCACAGTTTCTAGACTGGGTCTGGTAGGAGGGGCATAGAGGGAGGAGCCAGCCCACACTATTAATCTCTTAAAGTGCCCATGGCTCTCAAGGGACTCGTCTATACACCATGGTACTAATGTGGACCCCAGCATCCTCTACGGACTATTAGAAAAGGGTTTACCGGTAGGTAATTAAAATCCTATTTTTACCTATATACTTGAGTATACAAGTAAGTTGCCTTTTTAATTTTGAATGAAGTTGCATTTTAAGTTTACGTCCCTTTTTGAATGTGAACCATTGATTGCTTTATCAGTTTGCATGTTCGCCCCCTGGTTCTGCTGTTTATAATTAGTAGAGAAAACGTGACAAAATGTGCGCAAGCAGTTACTTAAATATCCCTGTAAGAAAATACATTATATTGAGAGGTTAATATGCATACTATTGTTTTCTTATAGTATTTCCCATAGAAGACCGTACTTTTTTACAGCTGCTATGGATTTCAGAAGTCAGGATTGTACAGATTTTTTTTTCTGTTCAATTTCTGCAACCAGAGTAGGCTATTTTGAAGGTTTTGGTGGATCGATATATAGATATAGATATATATTATATTTATATATATATATATATATATATTTATATATATATATATTTATATATATATATATATTTATATATATATATATATATATATATATATATATATATTAAGCAATACTAGCTTTAAATAATTGTGTCTTAACAGTTCAGTTGATTTCTGTTTTCTGTACTTAATGGCTATATTGTCTATTAAAAACTATATTAAGTCTATTTTGTTTCTAAACAGTTTTTTGTTTTTTTCTATTGTTGGGTTATTATCCTTTTATTTATTTTGTCCCGTGAGGAGGGTTCCTTTAAGAAATGCATTCCAGCTGTGTCTGCTGGACTGCACTTTCTATCAATCAGCTGCAGGTGGATAAAGAACCTTATTAGGAAGAGAGATGACGTGAAGAAGTTGGCCAAAACATCCAATCTGCTTGTCATTTTATCTAGCACAGTCTTTGAAATGACAAGCTGAATGGTTGCTTTTGGCTACTACTCAATTTTATCTCTCCGAGGCTGCTGCTAGCCAACAAGAAGGCATTTCCAGGCAATATTAGCATTTGCCAATAAAGGGGGTTATTCTGGTTTGTTAGCAAACCAAAAAAATCACACTAATGGGCAAAACCATGTTTCTCATCCGTCTTAGAGGATGCTGGGGACCACATCAAGACCATGGGGTATAGGCGGTTCCGCAGGAGCCATGGGCACTCCTAAGACTTTTCAATGGGTGTGAACTGGCTCCTCCCCCTATGCCCCTCCTCCAGACCTCCGTTTTAGAAATGTGCCCAGGCAGACTGGATGCACTCTGAGGAGCTCTACTGAGCTTCTCTGAAAAGACTGATGTTAGGTTTTTTATTTTCAGGGAGATCTGCTGGCAACAGAATCCCTGCTTCGTGGGACTGAGGGGGCAGGAGCAGAACCAACTTCCTAAAGAGTTTCATGGCTCTGCTTCTGGCTGACAGGACACCATTAGCTCCTGAAGGGTACTGAACGCTAGCCGTGTCTAGATGCTCTCTCCAACAGCACGCCGTCACCCCCCTCGCAGAGCCAGAAGACAGGTGAGTATGAGAAGAATGAACTTCTATCAAGTAAGTAACAGCTGACGTCCGGCGTGGCTGGCGGGAGCGCAGCGCGCCATTGCTGCCCACACACAGAGGCACTGCAGGGCGCGGGAGAGGGGGGGGGGGGTCGCCCTGGGCAGCAAAAATATACCTCAAAACTGGCTAAAAGGGGGCATAAGGTGCCGCTGGCACAGCCCTACCCCCGCCAGTATTAATATTACTATGATTACTGAGTGTAAGGACGCGTCATTGCGGGGGCGGAGCGGCTTCCTCAGGCAGCCAGCACACTGCTCTGTGCCATTTTCTCTCTCCTCAGGCTGCAGAGAACACGCTGGTCCTCTCCTCCACTTCTGACAAGTACAGGGTGATACTTGGGAGGGCACAGGGCGTTGTGGTGCAATTTTATAGTGTGATTAACTGTATAAAAGTGCTATTTGGCTGTGGGCATTCTGTGTTCACACTCATTACTGGCGCTGGGATTGTGAACTGGCTGCTCCTATACTGTGTTCCTCTGACAGATTTTACTGTGGGTTTGTACCCAAATAAGTCCCAGTGTGTCTGTGAGTGTGCTGTACACGTGTGAGGCATGTATGAGGCAGGGAGTTCCTCCCCGGAGGAAGCCATTTTAGGGACACAAACTTGTAATGTGGTGGCGCTGCCTGCACACCAAGAGCCTGCATGGGTGTAAGAGATACGTGACAGTATGCATCTGATTAACCAAAGATTAGATAAGTCTGAATCTAAGGCTGCATGCTGGAGAAAATCTGGAAGATGTGATTTTTCAGGATTCTGTTATTCCTTATGCAGGTGGCCCCTCTGGGTCACATAAGAGACCATTTGCGAATGTTGTAAACACTGATACCGACACGGACTCTGATTCTTGTGTTGACAATAGTGACTCCAGAGAGAGAGCATAAATTGGTGAATAGTATACCATATATGATTGTGGCTATAAGCGACATGTTGGAGGTTACAGAAACCACTCCTGTACCTCAGGAGAAGGCTTATTTTTTATAAGGAAAAGTTCCCTTCTTCACAGGAACTAAATGCTCTCTTTGAAGGGAAGGGGGTGAATCCTGATAAGAAATTTCGTATTCCCGAAAGGATTCGGATAGCTTACACTTTCCCGGCTGAGGACAGGAAAAAATGGGAATCACCCCCTGTGTTAGTGCACTTTCCAGGTTGACAAAGAAGGTAATTCTCCCTGCACCTGGCACGGCTTCACTTAAGGAGCTGGCAGACCGTAAGATGGAAACGACATTGAAATCCATTTATGTAGCCAATGGTACGCTGCTCAGTCCCACTATTGCCTGCGCGTGGGTGAGTTGCGCTATTGAAAAAATGGTCAAAGCGTGTCATCAGAAATTGACACGATTGATAAAGATGAGATACTCCTTAAGGTAGGGAATATCAAGGACGCTGCCGCCTACATGCTGGAAGCAATGAAGGATATTGGACTCTTGAATTCACAAGCCGCTACCATGGCAGTGTCGGCTAGGCGGGCGTTGTGGATTCGCCAGTGGAACGCGGATGCAGATTCCAAAAGAAACATGGATGCTCTCCCATATAAAGGTGAGGCCTTATTTGGCGATGGCCTGGATGCGTTAGTCTCAGCGGCTACCGCAGGTAAGTCGACATTTTTGCCCCCTGCACCGGCAAAAAAGACCTATCACCCGCACATGCAGTCCTTTCGGCCCAATAAATACAGAAAGACGAGAGGTTCCCCCTTCTTTGCAGGTAGGGGGAGGGAAAAAGGAAAGAAGTCCACAGCGGATCCTGGTTCCCAAGAGCAGAAGTCTACCCCTATTCCTGCCAAATCCTCAGCATGACGCTGGAACTCCCTTGCGGGAGGCCGCTTGGGTGGGGGCACGTCTCAAACTGTTCAGCCGAGGTTGGATTCTGTCTGGCCTGGATCCCTGGGTGTTGCAAATAGTATCCCAGGGATACAAGCTGGAGTTTCAAGACGTTCCCCCATGCCGATTTTTCAAATCGACCTTGCCAGTTTCTCCGCCAGAGAGAGAAGCAGTAACAGCGGCAATCCAAAAATTAAGTCAGGACCAGGTCATAGTCCTGGTACCGTTGTCACAACAAGGACGGGGTTTCTATTCAAGCCTCTTTGTTGTTCCGAAGCCGGACGGCTCGGTCAAACCGATCCTAAACCTAAAAGATCTGAATTGCTACCTGAAAAAGTACAAGTTCAAGATGGAATCACTTCGGGCGGTGATTTCCAGTCTGGAGGAGGGGGACTACTTGGTGTCGGTGGACATAAAGGATGCTTACCTGCATGTTCCCATTTATCCTCCTCACCAGGCGTATCTGAGATTTGCGGTTCAGGATTGCCATTACCAATTCCAGACATTACCTTTTGGCCTTTCCACAGCGCCGAGGGTATTCATCAAGGTGATGGCGGAGATGATGGTCCTCCTTCGTCAGAAAGGAGTCAATATAATTCCTTATCTGGATGATCTCCTGATAAAGGCGAGATCCAGGGAGCAGTTGTTACAAAACATCTCGCTCTCTCTGTTGATACTCCAACAAGACCGGGGGATCATAAATTATCCAAAGGCACAGTTGGAACACGCGACAAGGTTGTCTTTCCTCGGGATGATTCTGGACACAGAAGTTCAGAGGGTATTTTTGCCGTTAGAAAAGGCTCTGGAAATACAGAAAATGGTCAAACAGATACTGAAACCATCCTGGGTGTCGATCCATCAGTGCATTCGGTTGTTGGGAAAGATGGTGGCGGCCTACGAGGCCATACAGTTTGGCAGGTTCCATGCCAGAGTATTCCAGTGGGACCTGTTGGACAAGTGGTCGGGGTCACACCTGCACATGCACCGAAAGATAATCCTGTCGTCAAAAACCAGGATTTCGCTCCTGTGGTGGTTACACAGTTATCACCTACTAGAGGGACGCAGCTTCGGGATTCAGGACTGGGTCCTGGTAACCACGGATGCAAGTCTCCGAGGCTGGGGAGCTGTCACTCGGAGAAAACTTCCAAGGACGTTGGTCACATCAGGAAGCCTTCACATAAACGTGCTGGAGCTGAGACCCATTTACAATGGCCTTCAACAAGCGGTACATTTTCTTCATGACCGTCCCGTGCTGATCCAGGCAGACAGTGTAACAGCAGTCGCGAACATAAACAGGCAGGGCGGAACGAAAAGCAGAGCGGCAATGGCAGAGGCGACAAAAATCCTCCGCTGGGCAGAAAAACATCTACAAGCTCTGTCAGCAATATTCGTTCCGGGAGTAGACAATTGGGAAGCAGACTTCCTCAGCAGACACGATTTCCATCCAGGAGAGTGGGGCCTCCACCAAGAAGTCTTCGTAGAGGTGACAAGTCTTTGGGGAGTTCCTCAAGTAGACAGACATGATGGCATCTCGCCTCAACAAGAAGCTTCAGAGATACTGTTCCAGGTCGAGAGACCCTCAAGCAGTAGCAGTGGATGCACTAGTGATCCAGTGGGTTTGCCTGTCAGTGTACGTCTTCCCCCACTTCCGCTGATCCCAAAGGTACTCAGGATCATAAGAAAAACAAGGGTTCGAGCAATCTTCATTGCCCCAGACTGGCCAAGGAGGGCTTGGTACCCAGATCTTCAGGCATTACAACTGTGCCGAGCAGCTACTTGGTCAGGGTCAAACACATTTGCAAAGTTCTACAAGTTTGACACCTTGGCCGATGAGTACCTACAGTTTAGTCAATCGGTGCTGCAGGGTCATCAGCACTCTCCCGCCCGTACTGGAGCTTTGGTATAAACCCCATGGTCTTGATGTGGTCCTCAGCATCCTCTAGGACGTATGAGAAAACAGGATTTTGATACCTACCGGTAAATCCTTTTCTCCTAGTCCGTAGAGGATGCTGGGCGTCCGTCCCAGTGCGTACTTAGCCTGCAGTTTTAGTTATTAGAGTTACACAAGTTGTGTTATCTTAGTGCAGCATGTTGCTGCAATTAGTTCATGCCTGTTGGCGTGTGTTATGTTAAATGCCATGTGTGCGGCATGGTTGAGGGTTTGAGTTGGTATGTATCTCACCCCTAATATTAAAGTAAGTCCTTCCCTCGAAATGTCCATCTCCCTGGGCACAGTTCCTATAACTGAGGTCTGGAGGAGGGGCATAGGGGGAGGAGCCAGTTCACACCCATTGAAAAGTTTTAAGAGTACCCATGGTTCCTGCGGAACTGACCTATACCCAATGGTTTTGATGTGGTCCCCAGCATCCTCTACGGACTAGGAGAAAAGGATTTACCGGTAGGTATCAAAATCCTGTTTTCATTGTAGGTGCGGCAGATGTAACGTGCAGAGATATTTAGATTTGGGTGGGTAGTATGGTTTCTCTGCAGGGTAAATACTGGCTGCTTTATTTTTACACTGTAATTTAGTTTTCAGTTTGAACACAACCCACCCAAATCAAAGTCTCTCTGCGCATGTTACAGTTGTCCCACCTGCAGTGCAACATGGTTTTCTGCTGCGGGGTACACTGGGTTCCACAAGGATTGGACGATGGGGTGTAGAGTAGGATCTTGATCCGAGGCACCAACAGGCTCAAAGCTTTGACTGTTCCCGGAATGCACAGCGCCGCCTCCTATATCACCCCGCCTCCCATCACAGGAGCTCAGTTTTGTAAGTTGGTGCTGCAGTAAGCAGGCACTTAACAGAGGGGCTGCTCCAAGCAGCCCAGAGAAAAGCTTTTTATGAAGTAAAAAGTGAAGACATCAAGGGCAGCAGCGGTGGTAAATGTCTTGTGACATTCACTATTGCAGCTCCAGCTCTCCCCAGCGGCGCTGTACACTCCCGAGCCCTGGTTGCTGGGTACCTACAGCGGAGGCTCCGGTTTTCTCTTATGTTAGACACACATGGCTGGGGCTCTCCAGGATCACGTGGCTGCGCTTCGGGAGGTGGTAAGTAGGGGGACCCGGTCTTTATCGCGATCCGGCGCTGTCAGTGGGAGGTGGGCCACGCGCGCTGGCGGTGGACACTGTGGCAGTACAGGCGATCCCACTAGATCACCAGGGCATGGGCGCAGGTCAGGTTTTCTCTCTAAACCAATTCTTATATCGCCCACAGTACCCGGTGGTTTTGCCAGCAGAGGGGATAAGGCTTAGACCTGAAGCCCCTCCCCCAGCCCCAGGGTGCCATTTCTAGCAAGTGTTCCCGCCCTGGAGCTGCATATCTCTCTTTTCCTCACTCCCTGTCTGAGCTGAGGGATAATGGCGCCGCAGACACTCTGTTTCTGGGACTGCTTGGGCAAATCCTCCTATGTAAAGCCGCCTGGTTGTCAGCGCTGTGCCTTTACATGACACTTAAGTATTCTACCTGCCTTTTTAGACAGTGATAGTTAAGAAAGAGTGCATTCAGTCAGGGTTTTATAGTACAATTACCCTGTGATATACATCCAGTTCTTACTGTGTACTGTTATATCTATTGTTATATAGCTGTGTAAGCTAGTCCAGTGCAGTATTATTGTCAGTAATAACCTCTGTATTGTACAAACTGTGACTTTCTGTGTGTGCATTTGATAGCCGAGTGGTGTCCATTTCGTGTCTTTTACTCAACTTGCTATCCCTATATTCCATAACCTGAGGGGGCTTGGTGCGTCAGGTGTTATCTAATATAGGATTTTCACAAAGATATACTGTATTACGTATTTTTCTCTGTGATTTAGTCACCATATCTCTTCTTTATCTCTGCTAGTGCTGACTACACTGCGCAGGGGTTTGGTTTTGGGATATAGTGCTGCTGATAATTGTATTGTGTTACCTCATACTGCAAGTTATATCATGTCTGCTTCAGAGGGTAACTGTTCTGGGGTGGAACACACTGCTGGTGTTGCTGAAGCCACAGGCACATATGAGGAGAATATAGCAGCTGTGGGTTCTGGTGGCTCCTTACCCCCCAGTGGGACTGTGGCAAAGGAGGCACATACTGACCCACCGTGGGCCGCTTTTTCCGCGCTTCTGCATACGCTAGTTCATAAACTAACACCACCTATGGGACCCCCAATGCCGGTACAACCATATGTGGTCCCTGCAGCTAACCCGCCGTGGGCGGATGATTTATCTGCTCAATTAAAGAAGTTGAACCAGTCCTTGACTACTAAAAAGTCTGACCAACGCTCGCCTAAGTCCAAGAGGTCCTCTAAGCGAGCGCTTGTCTCCTGACAATCCACTGCGGTCACTGACACCTTGTCTGATGAGGACGGTACTTACACTGACCCCACAGGTTCTGACTCGGATACGGCTGATGGGGAGGGTAGTTCACGTGGATGTTCCTGATCTTTTGGAGGCTATTAAGTTAATTCTGCAGATTACGGATGATCCCGAGCCATCCGTCCCTCCTAAGAAACCAGATAGGTTCAAGCGTCAGAAGGTGGTTAAACAAGTTTTACCTCACTCTGATCACCTAGTGGATATATGTCAGGAACCCTGGGAAAACCCGGGTATGAAGTTTGTGCCTCAAAAGAAGATGCTGGCTCGCTATCCCCTCGCGCCAGAGCTGTCTAAGAATTGGGAAACGCCTCCTCCAGTGGACTCGCATGTGGCTAGGATGGTGGTTTCCTCAGCTCTACCTGTCCCTACCGTCACTTATTTGAAAGAGCCTATGGATAAACGTGTGGAGGGTTGTCTGAAAGCGATTTACACCCTCACGGGTGCTGCACAAAGGCCCACTATTGCAGCTACATGGGCTGCAGAGGCTATTGAAGCATGGGCCTTGGAGTTAGAAGCTGAAATCTCCTCTGACCATGCTAGACAATGCTTGTCATATATTGTCACAGCTTCTCGATATATTAAAGAGGCGGCTTCTGATGCCGGTATCCTAGCAACCAAGGCCTCTACTACGTCAGTCCTGGCTCACCGGATATTGTGGCTGAGATCCTGGTCTGTGGATCTTGACTCTAGAAAAACCTTGGAGGTACTCCTTTTCAATGGAGATATTCTGTTTGGGGAGTACTTAAATAAGATAGTGGCTGACTTGGCCACTGCCAAAACTGCCTGTCTGCCTAATACCGCACCTTCTGTGTCGAAGGCTAAAGGTACGTCCTTTCGTCCTTCAGGTAAAGCAAAAGGTCAGGCGTACCATAAGCAGGCCCGCACTTCCAAACCTGGTAAGCCAAAGCCCAAAAGAGCCTGGGCTGCCTGTCGGCCAGCTGCCAAGACCGATAAGCCTGCCGAATGACGGGGCGGGCCTCCCCCTGGGGGATCAGCTTCTAGGGTATACCCAGGAATGGTTGAAGACCACTTCAGCTGCCTGGTACGGGAAGTCGTCACTCGAGGTTACGCCATAGCCTTCAAAAACAGACCCCCTCATCGATTTTGCCAGACAGACGTCCCTTTGGACCGGACAAAGGCAAAAACTCTACACTCGGTGGTACAGACCCTCCTGGGTACAGGAGTCGTAGTACAGGTGCCTCTTGCTCAGATGGGTCGGGGGTACTATTCTCCGCTGTTTCTAGTCCCGAAACCGAATGGGTCCTCCCGGCCCATTCTCAACCTCAAGGCATTGAACAGGTTTGTGAAGATTTCCAAGTTCCGGATGGAAACCCTTCGCACTATAGTTCTGGCCTTGGAACCTGGGGATTTTATTGTCTCCCTGGATATACAGGATGCTTACCTGCATATTCCTATAGCAGTGTCACATCAACAATACCTGAGGTTTGCTATTGGCAACATCCATTACCAGTTTCGGGCATTACCTTTTGGTTTAACAACTGCTCCGCGAGTCTTCACCAAAGTTATGGCGGTGATGACGGTGGTACTCCACCGTCAAGGGGTCAGGATACTGCCGTATCTGGACGACTTGTTAATCCTGGCAAATTCCCCAGATCTTCTCCTACGTCATCTGGATATGACGGTCCAGTTTCTACAAGCCCACGGGTGGCTCATCAACTGGATGAAATCCTCTGGTCCCTGCTCAGAACATGGTGCACCTGGGAGCGCTGTTGGACACTCACAACCAGAGGTTGTTCTTGTCTCAGGAGAAAGTCCTGAAGCTTCAGGACAGGATTCGTTGCTTCCTTTCTCGTCCGCAAGTGTCGAACCATGAGGCCCAGCACCTGCATTGCCGAATGTAATCAGCATTCGACATGGTGGAGTATGCCCAATTCCATTCTCGCCCCCTCCAGAGGCTAATTCTAGCCAAGTGGGACGGCCTGCCTCACCGGATCAGGTCTCACACGATCTCATTGACTCCGGAGGTTCGTCTGTCGCTGCTCTGGTGGCTCCAGGACCAACAATTGTGCAGGGGCCGTCCCTTCTGGATATCCAACTGGGTTATGTTGACGACAGATGCCAGTCTAAGACGTTGGGGCGCGGTGCTGGAGCAGCACTCCCTTCAGGGTCGGTGGACCAAGGAGGAATCTCTCCTCTCGATCAACATTCTGGAATTGCGGGCAGTCTTCAATGCGTTGAACCTGGCCCAGCATTTAATTCAGAACCATCCTGTTCAAGTACAGTCGGACAACGCCACAACAGTGGCTTACATAAATCATCAAGGCGGCACTCGAAGCCATTTGGCAATGAAGGAAGTCTCACGGATTCTACGTTGGGCGGACGCCATCTACCGGCAATATCGGCAATATTCATTCCGGGAGTCCTGAATTGGGAAGCGGACTTTCTCAGTCGTCAGGACGTGCATGCCGGCGAGTGGAGCCTCCATCCAGAAGTGTTTCAACTCCTCGTGGAAAGGTGGGGTCTTCCAGATGTTGATCTGATGGCGTCTCGACACAATCACAAGGTTCCGGTCTTCGGAGCAAGGACAAGGGATCCTCAAGCAGCATTCGTGGATGCGCTAGCGGTGCCGTGGAGGTTTCGGCTGCCGTACGTGTTCCCTCCGGTGTCACTCCTGCCCAGGGTAATAAGGAAGTTCAAGCAAGAAAAAGGAAATCTTCTCATAGCTCCGGCGTGGCCCAGACGGCGCTGGTTCTCAGACCTGCAGGGCCTGTCGTCAGAGCGTCCAATTCTACTTCCACAACGCCCAGTCCTCCTCGTTCAGGGCCCCTGTGTCTACCAGGACCTAGCCCGGCTGTCTTTGACGGCGTGGCTCTTGAAGCTTCCGTCTTGAGGGCTAAGGGTTTTTCTGAAGAGGTCATTAAAACTATGTTGCGGGCCCGGAAACCGGCCTCTGCTCGGATTTACCATAGGGTCTGGCATTCCTACTTTGTTTGGTGCGCATAACAATTATGACGCTTCCAAGTTTAGTACAGCCAAGCTTTCGGCTTATCTTCAGCAGGGCCTGGACTTAGGCCTGCGTCTGGCCTCCCTCAAGGTACATATTTCTGCCTTGTCGGTGTGGTTTCAGAGAAAAATTGCGACTTTGCCTGATGTTCATACTTTCACTCAGGGTGTGTTGCGTATCCAACCTCCCTATGTCCCGCCTGTGGCTCCTTGGGACTTGTCGGTAGTTTTGGAGGCGTTGCAGGAGCCTCCATTTGAACCCCTGGGTTCAGCTGACCTTAAGTGGCTTTCCTTTAAGGTGGTGTTCTTGCTGGCTATTGCCTCTGCTAGAAGAGTGTCGGATCTGGGTGCCTTGTCTTGTAGTTCCCCATATCTGATTTTTCACCGTGACCGGGCGGTTCTTAGGACTCGTCCCGGATTTTTACCTAAGGTGGTTTCTTCGTTCCACCTTAATCAGGAGATTGTGGTTCGGGCTTTTGTCTCTCCTGATTTGTCTCCCAAAGAGCGGTCTTTGGATGTGGTACGGGCTCTCCGTATCTATGTGAGGAGAACTGCTTCTATTCGAAAATCTGTTTCTCTATTTGTTTTGTTTGGATTTCACAAACGTGGCTCTCCTGCTCACAAGCAGACCCTGGCCAGATGGATTAGAATGGTGATTGCACATGCTTATGTGAAGGCTGGTCTCTCTGCTCCTGATGACATTAAGGCCCATTCTACTCGGTCTGTTGGACCTTCTTGGGCGGCCCAACGTGGTGCGACCCTTGAACATATGTGCAAGGCGGCTACGTGGTCTTCCGTGAACACGTTCATAAGGTTCTTCCTTCGATACTGCCGCTTCCCAGGATGCTTCCTTTGGACGCCGTGTTCTTGTGCCCGCTAGAGTGCGTCCCCTCCCATAAGGAACTGCTTTAGGACATCCCCATTGTCCAATCCTTGTGGGGCCCAGTGTACCCCGCAACAGAAAAAAGTTTTATGGTAAGAACTTACCTTTGTTAAAACTCTTTCTGCGAGGTACACTGGGCTCCACAAGGCGCCCACCCTGATGCACTTAGCTTCTTTGGGTTGATATGGCATTAGCCGCTGACACTTCTCTTGTCGTGAGAGTGTGGTGTATGTGGCTACTAACTGTTATCGTCTCTTTTCCTGCTACTGCATTGGGCTGGTTAACTAAAAACTGAGCTCCTATGATGGGAGGCGGGGTGATATAGGAGGTGGCGCTGTGCATTCTGGGAACAGTCAAAGCTTTGAGCCTGTTGGTGCCTCGGATCAAGATCCTACTCTACACCCCATTGTCCAATCCTTGTGGAGCCCAGTGTACCTCGCAGAAAGAGTTTTAAGAAAGGTAAGTTCTTACCATAAAACTAGTTTTTTCCCATTAGTGTGCTTTTTGGTTTACGATCAAACCTGAGCAAGGCCCATAGAGGATTTTAGTGTGTGTGTGATAAATGTGATTAACACTGAAGGCATACATGAAGGTTACTTGGTCCCTGTGGCTCAGCCAGGAGTCTATTACTGTGTAAAAAAAATATATTTCTCTTACGTCCTAGAGGATGCTGGGGACTCTGTAAGGACCATGGGGTCTAGACGGGCTCCGCAGGAGACACGGGCACTCTAAAGACTTTAGATGGGTGTGCACTGGCTCCTTACTCTATGCCCCTCCTCCAGACCTCAGTTAGATCCTGTGCCCAGAGGAGACTGGATGCACTGCAGGGGAGCTCTACTGAGTTTCTCTGAAAATACTTTGTTAGGTTTTTTATTTTCAGGGAGCACTCCTGGCAACAGGCTCCCTGCATCGTGGCACTGAGGGGAGAGAAGCAGACCTACTTAACTAATAGGCTCTGCTTCTTAGGCTACTGGACACCATTAGCTCCAGAGGGTCGGAACACAGGTGTCATCCTCGCTGTTCGTCCCGGAGCCGCGCCGCCGTCCTCCTCACAGAGCCGGAAGATAGAAGCCGGGTGAGTATAAGAAGAAAGAAGACTTCACAGGCGGCAGAAGACTTCAGATCTTCACTGTGGTACCGCGCAGCGGTAACGCTGCGCGCCATTGCTCCCACACATACACACACAGAAGGCACTGTACGGGTGCAGGGCGCAGGGGGGGCGCCCTGGGCAGCAATATTAACCTCAAGGGACACTGGCTAATATATTAGATACTGCGGAGGCAGTATCTTGAAAACCCCCCGCCAGTATAAAGAATTTGAGCGGGACCGAAGCCCGCCATTGAGGGGGTGGAGCTTGATCCTCCAGCACTAACCAGCGCCATTTTTCTCCACAGCAAGTACAGAGGGCAAAAAAGAGGGGGGAGGGGGAAAATGTAATTGGCGCAGTGAGTGTATTATTTATTCTATAAAAGAGCACTGTACAGTCTGGGATTTTATTCCAGTGTCCAGTGGCGCTGGGCGTGTGCTGGCATACTCTCTCTCTGTCTCTCCAAAGGGCCTTATTGGGGGGCTGTCCCCATAATTGTATATCCCAGTATGTGTGGGAGTGTCGGTTCATGTGTGTCGACATGTCTGAAGCGGAAGGCTCGTCTAAGGAGGAGGTAGAGCAGATGATTGTGGTGTCGGCGACGCCGACACCTGATTGGTTGGATATGTGGAATGTTTTAAATGTAAATGTGTCTTTATGACATAAAAGACTGGACAAAGAGTCCAGAGAAAAAGCAGGGAGTCAATCCATGGCTTTGACTGTCACAAGGCCCTTCGGGCTCTCATAAACGTCCCCTGTCCCAGGTAGCAGACACTGATACCGACACGGATTCTGACTCCAGTGTCGACTACGATGATGCGAAGTTACACCCAAGGGTGGCCAAAAGTATTCATTATATGATTATTGCAATAAAAGATGTTTTGCATATCACAGAGGACCCCTCGGTGCCTGACACGAGGGTATGCATGTTTAAGGAGAAGAAACCTGAGGTAACCTTTCCCCCATCTCATGAGCTGAACGCTTTATTTGAAAAAGCTTGGGAAACTCCGGACAAGAAACTGCAGATTCCCAAGAGAATTCTTATGGCGTATCCTTTCCCCGCACAGGACAGGTTACGGTGGGAATCCTCGCCCAGGGTGGACAAGGCTTTGACGCGCTTGTCCAAAAAGGTGGCGCCACCGTCTCCATACACTGCAGCCCTCAAGGATACTGCTGATCGCAGACAGGAGACTACCTTAAAATCAATTTATACACATACGGGTGCCTTGCTCAGACCGGCAGTAGCGTCGGCATGGGTATGTAGCGCAATAGCACCATGGGCAGATAACTTGTCATCTGACATTGACACCCTAGATAAGGATAGCATTTTATTGACCTTGGGTCATATTAAAGACGCAGCATTATATATGAGAGACGCTGCGAGAGACGTTGGGCTATTGGGTTGAAGAGCCAATGCCATGGCAATTTGTGCTAGGCGAGCCCTGTGGACCCGCCAATGGACTGGTGATGCTGATTCAAAGAGACATATGGAAACTTTGCCTTACAAGGTTGGGGTTTTATTTGGGGAGGGCCTCGCGGACCTGGTTTCCACAGCTACCTCGGGTAAATCTTTTTTGCCTTATGTTCCCCCACAGCAAAAGAAAACACCTCAATATCAGATGCAGTCTTTTCGGTCGCATAAGTCCAGAAGAGGTCGGGGCTCGTCCTTCCTCGCCAGAGGTATGGGTAGAGGGAAAAGAATGCCTTCTACGGCTAGTTCCATGATCAGAAGTCCTCCCCGGCTTTTACAAAATCCACCGCATGACGCTGGGGCTCCACTGCGGGAGTCCGCGCCGGTGGGGGCACGCCTTCGACTCTTCAGCCAGGTCTGGGTTCTGCCTGATTTGAATCCTGGGGCAATAGAAATTGTATCCCAAGGCTAGAAACTGGAATTCGAAGTAGTGCCTCCTCGACGATTTTTCAAGTCGGCTTTGCCAGCTTCTCCCCCAGAGAGGGAAATAGTTTCAGCTGCAATACAAAAGCTGTGTCGACAGCAGGTGATTATCAAGGTTCCCCTAATACAACAGGGGAAAGGGTACTATTCAACCCTATTTGTGGTCCCGAAACCGGATGGCTCGGTCAGACCCATTCTGAATCTAAAATCCCTAAACCTGTATTTAAAGCGGTTCAAATTCAAGATGGAATCTCTCCGGGCAGTGATCTCCAGCCTGGAAGGGGCGGATTTTATGGTATCACTAGACATAAAGTATGCATACCTTCATGTCCCCATTTGTCCTCATCAGGCGTACGCTGAGATTCGCTGTACTGTCATTACCAGTTTCAGACGTTGCCGTTTGGGCTGTCCATGGCCTCGAGGATTTTCACCAAGGTAATGGCGGAAATGATGGTGCTGCTACGCAGGTAAGGAGTCACAATTATTCCATACTTGGACGATCTCCTGATAAAAGCGAGATCGAGAGATCAGTTGCTGTAAAGCTTGTCACTCTCCCTGAGAGTGCTGCAGCAACACTGCTAGATCCTAAATCTGCCAAAGTCGCAGTTGATTCCAACGACTCGGCTATCATTTTTAGGCATGATCCTGGACATGGAAAAGAAGTGGGTTTTTCTCCCAACGGAAAAAGCCCAGGAACTCCAGAGCATGGTCAGAGACCTGTTAAAGCCAAAAAGAGTGTCAGTTCATCAATGCACTCGAGTACTGGGAAAGATGGTGGCGGCCTACGAGGCCATTCCCTTCGGCAGGTTCCATGCGAGGACATTTCAGTGGGACCTTCTGGACAAGTGGTCGGGGTCCCATCTACAAATACATCAGAAAATAAGCCTGTCCCCCAGGGACAGGGTGTCTCCTGTGGTGGCTGCAGAGTGCTCACCTTCTAGAGGGTCGCAGGTTCGGCATTCAAGACTGGGTTCTGGTAACCACGGACGCGAGCCTCCGAGGATGGGGAGCAGTCACACAAGGAAGAAATTTTCAGGGACTGTGGTCAAGCCAGGAGGCTTGTCTACACATCAACATACTGGAATTAAGGGCCATATACAACGGCCTACGACAAGCAAAGACTCTTCGCAACCTACCTGTTCTGATTCAATCGGACAACGTCACAGCAGTGGCTCATGTAAACCGCCAAGGCGGGACAAGGAGCAGAGTGGCAATGGCGGAAGCCACCAGGATTCTTTGCTGGGCGGAAAATCACATAAGCGCGCTGTCAGCAGTCTTCATTCCGGGAGTGGACAACTGGGAAGCAGACTTTCTCAGCAGACACGATCTCCATCCAGGAGAGTGGGGTCTGCATCAAGAAGTTTTTGCAGAGATAACAAGTCGTTGGGGGCTTCCTCAAATAGACATGATGGTGTCACGCCTCAACAAGAAACTTCTGAGGTATTGTTCCAGGTCAGGGGACCCTCGGGCTGTAGCGGTAGACGCCCTGGTGACACCGTGGGTGTTTCCGTCGGTCTATGTCTTCCCTCCTCTTCCACTCATCTCAAAAGTACTGAGAATCATAAGACGAAAAAGAGTCCAGACAATACTCATTGTTCCGGATTGGCCTCAAAGGGCCTGGTATTTAGATCTTCAGGAGATGCTCACAGAAGATCCATGGCCTCTTCCTCCCAGGGAGGACCTGTTGCAGCAGGGGCTCTGCGTGTTCCAAGACTTACCGCGGTTACGTTTGACGGCATGGCGGTTGAACGCCAAATCCTAGCTAGGAAAGGTATCCTGGGGGAAGTCATCCCTACTCTGAGAAAAGCTAGGAAGGAGGTGACGGCGAAACATTATCACCGTATCTGGAGGAAATATGTATCTTGGTGTGAAGCCAAGAATACTCCTACGGAAGATTTCCACCTGGGCCGTTTTCTCCACTTTCTGCAGACAGGAGTGGATATGGGCCTAAAGTTAGGCTCCATTAAGGTGCAGATTTCGGCCCTGTCAATATTCTTTCAGAAGGAATTGGCTTCTCTCCCAGAAGTCCAGACTTTTGTAAAGGGAGTGCTGCACATCCAGCCTCCTTTTGTGCCCCCAGTGGCGCCATGGGACCTTAACGTGGTGTTACAGTTCCTTAAGTAACACTGGTTTGAACCTCTTCAAACAGTTGAGTTAAAATTTCTCACTTGGAAAGTGGTCATGTTGTTAGCCTTGGCATCTGCGAGGCGGGTGTCCGAATTGGCGGCTATTTTCTCACAAAAGCCCCTATCTGATTTTCCATGTGGATAGAGCAGAGTTGAGGACTCGTCCTTAATTTCTGCCTAAGGTGGTTTCATCGTTTCATATGAAGCAACCTATTGTGGTGCCTGTGGCTACGGGTGACTTGGAGGATTCCAAGTCTCTTGATGTAGTCAGGGCCTTAAAAGTTTATGTAGCCAGGACGGCTCGGGTTAGGAAAACAGAGGCACTGTTTGTCCTGTATGCAGCCAACAAGGTTGGCGCTCCTGCTTCTAAGCAGACTATTGCCCGCTGGATCTGTAACACGATTCAGCAGGCTCATTCTACGGCTGGATTGCCGTTACCAAATTCGGTAAAGGCCCATTCCACTAGGAAGGAGGGCTCTTCTTGGGCGGCTGCCCGAGGTGTCTCGGCATTACAACTTTGCCGAGCAGCTACTTGGTCGGGTTCAAACACTTTTGCTAAATTCTATAAGTTTGATACCTTGGCTGATGAGGACCTCAGAGTCATCCGCACTCTCCCGCCCGGTCTGGAGCTTTGGTATAATCCCCATGGTCCTTACGGAGTACCCAGCATCCTCTAGGACGTAAGAGAAAATAAGATTTTAAACCTACCGGTAAATCTTTTTCTCCTAGTCCGTAGAGGATGCTGGGTGCCCGTCCCAGTGCGGACTAAATTCTGCAAGCCTTGTATATAGTTATTGCTTACATAAGGGTTATGTTACAGTCTTGATCAGTCTCTGGCTGATGCTGTTTTGTTTCATACTGTTAACTGGTTAGTATATTCCATGTTGTACGGTGTGGATGGTGTGGGCTGGTATATGTATCTTGCCCTTAGATTAACAAAAATCCTTTCCTCGTACTGTCCGTCTCTTCTGGGCACAGTTCTTTAACTGAGGTCTGGAGGAGGGGCATAGAGGGAGGAGCCAGTGCACAACCATCTAAAGTCTTTAGAGTGCCCATGTCTCCTGCGGAGCCCGTCTATACCCCATGGTCCTTAGAGTCCCCAGCATCCTCTACGGACTAGGAGAAAAAGATTTACCGGTAGGTTTAAAATCTTATTTAAACTGCCACATATCTGTTTTATAGGGAATAAGCACATTCGTACTTTCTTTTTCATCCACTAGGGGTCACTGGAGTACTCTTGGGACATGGACGGGGCGTTAGCAGGAACAGGCACATTTAAATGTGTAACCCTCCTACCCCTCCATACTCCCCAGAGACCTCAGTGTTTTTTGTGCCTTCACAGGGAAAAGAGCACAAGATTTTACTTTAAATTTTTCTTTTGACTTTCAGTCCCTTCCTAGCTTACTTAGAAACGTGGGTCTGGGACTGTGTACTGCTAATGCAGACTAGGCTTGTCGGTGCGCAGCAGAGGAGTCCCGCCATAGACCTACATCAGCTGTAGCTGATTCAGCCTTTGCTGCTAGGAGCTGGGTAGTGCTTATCCAAAAAGCACCGTCATAGTCTCCACGATTCCACTGAGGTAAGGAGCGGGGGTCTGAGAGCAGTGCGGTCAGCTCATGCTGCCGCCCCGCCATGTGTGGAAAGCCTGCAAGTTGCTCCACAGTGCACAGCCACATGGGGACATACTCAGATGCCGCCGCTGGCCGACTGCCGCTTCCCGGATTCCAAGAGTAAGTGTTTGCCTGATTGCGGCCGTGGACAGCTCTTACTGCTGCCACAGTCTGCCGTCCCCGCTCCCCTCTGCGTTTGCTCCACAGCTGGGTGCACAAAGCACGGCTACCAGCGGCGGTGTCCCGGCATCCCACTTCCATGCACCCGCGGACAGCTCTCACTGCTGCCGCGGGGCGCCGTTACCGCTTCCCTCAGTGTTAGCTCCGCCGCTGGGTGCCCAGCGCTCGGCTTCCCAGCAACTGCACCTGCGGACAGCTCTCACTAGTTGGGGTAACATAAGGACGCTGCTGCCGCTGGGTGCCCTCCGTTACACGGCTCTCAGCCGCGGTCAGTTTTTTCTAATACTCCGCAGTAGTGGAGTTTAAAAGGGATTCCCCGCAACAACTGGGGAGATACCATGGTGGTAATGAAGTCTATTAAGCCTTGTATTTTTTACTGTACATATGGTCGATTAAACAATCTGTATATGTTTATAAGTTTAAAAAAAAAAAAACACATGATGGATAACCATTTTATATTCACTTCCTGCTTTTTACATCCATTTGGTGTCGGTCCAACAACACACGGCCACTAGAGGAGGCAGGGGTGTTAGTAGGACATTCAGTTCAGCACATTTTCTAACCACGTGCAGTGCACTCGGTTTTATACATACTTCCTTTCAGTCGTGAGCATTTGTGTTTCACTGTGATACATACTGTCTGTGTGCATGATAAGTTAAGCTAAAGCTTGTCTGTGATGATTGTGAAAATGTGTTATCCACTTGCATATTGGGGGTAATTCCAAGTTGATTGCAGCAGGAAATTTTTTAGCAGTTGGGCAAAACCATGTGCACTGCAGGGGAGGCAGATATAACATGTGCAGAGAGAGAGAGAGATTTGGGTGTGGTGAGTTCAATCTGCAATCTAAATTGCAGTGTAAAAATAAAGCAGCCAGTATTTACCCTGCACAGAAACAAAATAACCCACCCAAATCTAACTCTCTCTGCAAATGTTATATCTGTCCCCCCTGCAGTGCACATGGTTTTGACCAACTGCTAAAAAATATCCTGCGATCAACTTGGAATTACCCCCAGTGTGTCTTACCAATACAGGTCCAAATAATGGAAGCTGCCCTGAACCTCACTGAGACATGATGGCAGGTGTGTGGGCTATTTTAAAGCCGGGGTTGTCCGCTGCATGGACTGACCTTGAGGCGTCTAGGTTTTATTCCGGGTTCATGCCATCTAAGCCGCCAGAGTGGGCTCAAGATATTTCAAGAATTTTGCAGGATTTACAAAGGGCCATGTATAGTTCAAATCCTAAAAGCAGTCATCGTTTGTCTTATAATTTACCGATTTCCACAGTGTTGTATTCTAACGATTCCATGCCAGACCTAATATCGCAAGAGTAAATTGGGTCAGCAGTCAGATAGTGAGGTGAATCATAGCCCGGGCACTGATAATCTCATCAGAGTATGCCAGATGTTACATTTCACTAACACAAGACTTTGTTAAAGAATGAGGTTTTATTTGCTGAGATACAGAGGACAACTGTCTTGTTTTCTTATTCAGATTCTCTTAATAAGCAGTTAACAGATGCATGGCAGAACAGATAAACCATTTTCCATGCCAAGCGATTTCTGTCTAGCTACCCTTTTCCACAGGCTATAACAGACTCTGCCATCAGTACATTCCTCAGTTTCACAACTTAATAACAAGTTAACTATTCCAGTCCCAGCTGCAATGAGGCTTAAACAGACGTCGGAGTGCAAACTGGAGGCTACGCTGAAGACCATATACAGCAACAAGGGTATTGCTTGGACCTGCTTTACTTGAGAGTTTAGTTTAACACTACTGTAGTTGCATAGGCTAAACAGCTCAAGTTAGGCCTACAACAAGCTCCTTCCTCAAACCAGCTTATATTTCTTTTTATATTGGGTGGGGTTTTTTTGGAGTCTGCACTGGACCAGATTGTACATTAATTAATCCACAATTATAATACCATATAAAGTAAGAATTTTGACCAACATATAGCTGCCGACTTCGCCTAAAAAAGCTTTTGGGGCAGAACAGGGTTGGCGGTGCTCCCGGACATTATTTCAGAAGAAACTATTTGGGGGTTGTTTTGCAAAGAAGCAAAAGAAAGACTGTTTGGTATGTCTCTCTGGGGCACACTTTATTTAAATTGACTGAATAGTAAAGTTATTACTTTACTATTCAGCTTATATTTATTACCAGTCACATTTGTAAATCGGCAGAGTATTTAGGTAAAGCTTCTATGGCGTCAGACAAGTTAAGGCCCGTACACACTGGTCGATATATCGGCCGTTCTCTTGAACGGCCGCTATATCGCGGGAGCGTCGGCCAGTGTGTACGTCCGATACTTCTGTGAACTCCGTCGTTCACAGACGTATCGCGTCAGCAGCACAGCCGACGGCCAATATATCTACCGATATATTGGCGCGTCGCTGTGTGTGTACGTGGCGGTCGGCCGACTGCCCGTACACATGCTGCGGCGGCCGGCGGTGATTGACAGCTGAACTGGGCGGATGTGTGTACACACCCGTCCAGTTCATGACGTCAGTCCCCGACGGATCGGGCAGTGTGTATGCTGAACACACTGCCCGATCCGTCCATAGGTATATCTGCAGATCAATTGATCTGCAGATATATCTACTAGTGTGTACCCACCTTAAGTTCTCGGATTTCAGCTTCAATAATTACGGCTGATAGAAGCTGTGGATGCAGACTTAGCAGGACAAGGCTGAGTCAAAACGCGAATTAGCAGTGTTGCCTTATACTAGCGATATGTTATTTGTTCTTAAATTGGATAAATGGAGGCTACTGGGGGAAAGTCTGTTTTTCTACCATCGCACGCACCAGTTCCTCATAAGATACGCTAGTCTAGCGTTCATATCTTTCAGACCTCAGTCCTTTTCGAGGACCTGATCCAGGAACAACCATACACAGTTACAAACCCGGGGTATGATGGCCTTCCAGGCCATCTCGGTTCTTCAGTTGTGGGAGCATGCGTTCAAATCACTTATCGTGGTTTCAGACGTCCACAGATGGGGAGATCCGCAATTTAGTGTTCAAAGGTTACACAATGGGGTTGTTCAAGACAGGTCTGCTTGTGTCAGCAGACAAGACAGTTCTGCAGACCGCTATTCAGTCTCTATTAGATTCAGCAGTTTAATTCAGATATCACAACAGAACAAGGGTTTTATTCCAATCTTTTTGTAGTACCAAAGATGGACGGCTCGGTCAGACCAATATTGAACCTAAAGGGGCTCAATCAGTACGTCACTTACTACAAATTCAAGATGGAATCGCTGTGGTCAGTGATTGCAGGTTTAGAACCACAGAAATTCATGATTCCGCTTGATGTCAAAACTGCGTACTTATACATTCCAATTTGGCTACTGCATCAAGCGTACTTAAGGTTTGCAGTATAATAATACCATTGCAATTTCAGGCTCTACCATTTGCTGTCTCATCAGCACCTAGGGTATTCACAAAGTGATGCCTGTGGTGATAGCTCACCTCAGATCCCTGGCAGTGAATAGTTCCGTATTTAGAAGACCTCATCAAGGCTGAGTCTCAACAAATACTCCTGCACAATGCATTACTGACGTACAGTGTACTGGTTCAGCACGGTTGAATTGTCAATTTAAAAAAACAAACAAGCACATTAAGCCTCGTTCCCCTCACAGAATACAATTTCTAGGACTGATTCTGGATAGGGTAGGTCAACGATTTTACATAACCAGAAGAGAAAGCACACGGTGTTCGTCTTCTGGTACAGTTAGTACTCAAACCAACGTCCGTCTCGGTGCACGTGTGCATTCGACAGTTAGGAAAGATAGTGGCGTCTTTCAATGCACTCCAGTTCGGAAAATGTCACTTACGACCTTTTCAGTTAGATCTTCCAGCCCCGTAGTCAGGCTCTCATCTACAAATTCATCAGATGGTGCAGTTGTCTCCAGAGGCCAGTGTATCACTACTCTGGTGACTCCACATACAACATCTCACTGCAGGACAACGGTTTGGAGTCTAAATTTGTAAAGCGCAACGGAATATGCTGCGCTATATAAGAAACTGTTAATAAATAAATAAATGTGGATACTTCTGACTATGGACGCAAGTTTCTGATTAAAGACCTCAACTGTTGGTTCCTACATTTTCAGCTTCAGGATCTACGGTCAGACCGAGCACGTTACGGTCTATAAATGTTTGGGAACTCAGGGCAATCTACAACACTTTGCGTCAGGTAGTTCAAATACTCATGTCTCAGACTGTTAAGGTTCAATCAGACAACGCTACGGCAGTCGCAAGAAGGGACTTGAAGTCGCATGGCCAAGCGAGCAATTGCTCGACTCCTGACTTGGCCGAGCATCACCAAGTGATATTGTCGGCAGTGTTCATTCCAGGAGTCGACAACTGAGAAACAGTTTATCTCAGTCATCAGGATTTTCATCCAGGATAATGGGCGTTACATCCAGAAGTGGTCCAGATGTTAGTCCTGCGGTGGGGTTACCCACAGGTAGATGTAATGGCGTCTAGTCACAATCATCAGATATCAAAACGAGATCCAAATGCAGTGGCAATGAATGCTCTCACGATAGAATGGCCGTACAGCCTCGTGTAACTATTTCCACCATTTCCGCTGCTTCCTCGGTTGCTAAAGTGGATCAAAAGAGACTAGTGGCGCCTCATTGGCCTCGTAGAGCGTGGTTCTCGGATCTCCGCGGTTTACTCGCAGATGAACCGTGGCCGCTTCCGCTACATCCATACCTTCTGTAACAGGGTCCATTTCTTTACCCTGAGTTAGCGCCGCTGCGTTTGACGGGGTGGCTGTTGAAACTGCTCTTTTAAGACGAGAGAGTATTACAGAGTCTGTTATACCATGTGCTATAAGCCAGTTACAGCAGCTCATTATCACAGGATTTGGCATACTTATATAGGTTGGTGTGAAGCTCGAAAGTTTCCGACCACTTCTTTCAAGTATCCCGTCTTTTGCTATTTTTACAGACTGGGTTAGATGGAGGACTATGTTTAGCGACACTAAGGGCGCAGGTTCTGCTTTGTCAATTTTCTTTGAGCGCTGTTGGCTCTTTCTCCGGCAGGGTCCACAGGTTATCCACAGGATCACATTGGGATATGATGGAGCGACAGTGGATTGGCACCAAACGATCACAAGCTTTCTGGCCTCCCAGGATGCAACGGGCTCGTCCATATAATCCCGCCCACGAGTCAGTCAAATCAGTTTTTTGTTTGGTGCAGCAGGAGCCGGACCATGGTCACAGGGCTGTCGTGTTTGGCAGCCCTAAGCTTTATTTGATTTATTTTTATACTCTTACTATGTTTTCTGAGTGATCTTTCCTAACAGCGTCTTACACGCATATTGGAAAGAGTCGCTCCAACAACTCTCCGCCGGCTCGCAACAATGCTTACCCACGGTACAAGTGCTGTCTCGACGGGCGTCTGTGTCGGATGTAACTAGCAGGTCCAGCAGACGTTACCAGTGCTCCAGCGCTAGGCTTTAGGGATCATAAGGCACCAAGATTAGTTTGAGGCCGCGATCGCTAAGGTTGATGTCAGCAGTGGGGAGTCAGACGCTCTCCTGGTCGCCCCTCCCCCCAGTTCATGACCAGTTACTGTGCGTCTCCCGCCATGAACTGATTGCCTCACTTCCGTCTCAGATGCTACCACGAGGGGACTCGGTCGCAGCATAGGCCGCTGCGTCTGTATACACTAAGGTTTACGAGACTGAGTCGCAGACATTAGCGTCTGCATGCACTAGCGTTCACTGAGCGTGTGTGTCCACTAAAAATTACCGGAGCGGCAGTGTACACTAGTAGCGTCTGGATCCACTCAGCGGTTGCTTACGTATTGATCGATCCTGGAAGTGGGGAGAGTCTCCCTGTATCCCACTCTTCGGAGTAAGGGTTATACAGCACTAAATTTCTACTTTTGTTCGTATAAATAGTTAAGTTTAGTGCCTATTGCATATGAGTTTTGTACAATACTGTGGTTTTCTCCGCAATTGCGTCTGAATACATTAAAATAACTGTATAGAACAGAATACAGTAAATGTACTCCTACATACTTGAAATGTGTTCGTAGTTGATAACATGCTCATATGACTAATATATAACATGTGACTGACTGTTAGTGTGATTGCTGACTTTATCTATGTTTGTCAGTGTTTTCTTCTAAACCTCAATGCTGGTGTTTGGGTTGGGGTCAGAGTGTTATCACTTTTATGCATATAAAGTGTTTTCAGTCACAGATTGTGTACTATACTGTGGAAAAGCTGATTGTTGATCATGTCTAAGAGCGGCAAAGGTGACGAGGTTACATTAACAGTAACACCAACACTCAAAACATGTTTATCCTGCAAGTTGGGGTTATCAACTCAAACTCTAGAACACAATGGTTTATGTGCAAATTGTTTTGCGTTTCAGTAGATTGCAAGGCAGATCCCTGTTCAACGACAAGTAGATCCACCTTGGGCCGTGTTTGCACAAACCTTATCCAGTATAGCTGACAGGTTGGTCTCTGCAGCTTCAACCTCAGGAATAGGGTACACTATTAACCCATACATGCAGCTCCCATCTTATGGTATAGCTCCTATAGCTTCTACAAGTCAACAAGCTGATAAACCAAGGGTAAAGATATCATAAAATTCACAGGCTACACAGGATGATACAACAGATGATGACTCCATATACTCTACTTCACCATATGAAGAACAAATGGAGGGTTTCAGCTCAGAAGATATAGCTGAGTTAATTGGAGCAATGAAGGCTATTCTGTCTCTAGAGGATTCAGCTGAGCCAATAATTAAAACTAAAGCACCTGTGTTTAAATGTCCCAAAACAGTTAGGGTTGAGTTTCCAGGGTCAGAGGAACTGACGGAAATTATGGAGGAACCGTGGGCTACGCCCAATAGGAAATATAGAATTCCAAAAAAATGGGATTCTTACTACCCTTTTCCAACTGGGGACTGTTTAAAAAGAGAAGTGCCTCTTTAGGTTCATATGCACGTCATTCGACTAGTGCGAAAATCTATTTTACCTTTGCCATCTAAGTCATTAAATGATGTCACAGACAGAAGAGTTGATGGTTTTTTGAAAAACATATTTTCTCTGTCAGGGGCAGTCATAAGGCCTGCTATGGCCTCAGCCTGGATGGCAAAAGCGGTAGTTGAATGGGCTGAAGAACTGGAAAATGGGCTCTCGGCACCTACTATGGAGCAGGAGTCCCATATAGCCCATATGAAACAGGCTGCGCTATTCCTAGAAGAAGCAGCAATGGATATGGGTACGATTGCTTCTAATGCATCAGCCTTAACAGTAGCTGCTCGCAGAGCAATTTGGCTACGCACATGGAAAGCTGATTCAGAATTCAAAAAGGTTCTGGAATCTTTGCCTTTTGTTGGGAACATTATTTTTGGTAAGGAACTGACAAATATTCTGGAGTCAGAGGCTGAATCCAAGAAGGTCAGGTTTTCTGCCAGTTATAATACTAAGCCTAAGGGCTCGGTATTTCGGCCATTTCAGTGGCAAGGTAAAACAAAAGGTAAAAATGAATCAAAGCAAACCCAGTACAATAAGGCTGGTAAAGCAAAGAGGCAGTGGGCCACTAGAGGGCCGGCTTCCAAACCAGAACAGAAACCATCAGCCTGGGGGACTCCAAGGTAGGGGGCCATCTTCTTCAGTTTGCACACATATGGCAGCAGTCGACAACAGACGCTTGGGTGCAAGAAGTGGTATCTCTGGGTTATGTTTTCCCTTTCAAGAAGCAGCCTCCTCGAAGGTTTTTTGGCACCAGCCCGTCTCATATAGAGCCGAAGGCCAGAGCCCTGCAAGAAGCAGTTCAGAAATTGCTTCAGTCCAGGGTAATTATTCCAGTACCCCCGGCACAACGGGGGCAGGGTTTTTACTACAACCTATTTTTGGTCCAGAAGCCAAATGGGTCATTTCGGCCCATCCTCAATCTCAAAATGTTAAACAAATACATTTGGGTACCAAGGTTCCACATGGAGATGTTACGCTCCATAGTTTTGGCCATGGAACCGGGGGATTACATGGTACCTCTGGATATACAGGATGCTTACCTGCATGTGCCTATAGCATTGTCCCATCAGTGTTACCTCAGGTTTGCTATCCTCCAGCAACATTTTCAATTCCAGGCATTACCCTTTGGGTTAGCCACAGCCCCCAGAGTATTTACCAAGATCATGGTGGTTATGGTAGCTTATCTCCGCAAGCAGGGGATAAGGATTTTCCCATACCTCGACGATTTTTTAATCCTGGCACAATCCCAGGAATTGCTCTTGAGCCATCTCCTCCAACAGACAATAACTTGTCTGCAGAAACACGGATGGCTCATAAATTGGGCAAAGTCGTCTCTGATTCCGTCACAACGGATAATTCACTTAGGGGCTGTATTGGATTCAAGTCTGCAGAAAATATTTTTACCTGTGGAAAAGATATCCAAGGTGCAGTTAATGATTCAGGAATTGTTGCACAGTCAAACAATATCAGTTCACACGGCAATGCGAGTGATGGGGTTGAGGGTGTCAACTTTCGACATGGTGGAATATGCACATTTCCACTCAAGACCGTTGCAGCATCTGATTCTGACCAGATGGAATGGAGTACATCAGACAATAAAGAAACAAATGATGTATCACGCACCTCGGGCAGCGGCGGCCGCGCTTGTCCCTGCGTGTGTCCTGGTCTGCCCGGCGCCTCTCTTCTCCTGGCGGTCTCCGGCTTCGGCGGCGGGTCGGCGCGTCCCTCCGGCGGCTTCCCGGAAGCAAGGACGCCGCCATCATAAGCGAGGGCAAGGAGGCGGAGCAGGTCTGACGTCACCTGCCTGCTCCGCCAATCAGGCTAGGGCGGGGGATTTAAAACCAGACACCAGGCAGAGATCCGGTGCCTGAGTATCTTCGTTTCTCCTGAGGAAGCTGTGATTCCAGAGCTCCTTCGTCCCTGTGATCTCCTGTGCCTCCAAGCATCCTGTGCCTCCAAGCATCCTGTGCCTCCAAGCATCCTGTGCCTCCAAGCATCCTGTGTCTCCAAGTACCTCCGTGCCTCCAAGTACCTCCGTGCCTCCAAGTACCTCCGTGCCTCCAAACACCCCGTGCCTCCAAACACCTTGGTGTCTCCAAATACCTCCGTGCCTCCAAGCACCCCGTGCCTCCAAGCACCCCGTGCCTCCAAGCACCCCGTGCCTCCAAGCACCCCGTGCCTCCAAGCACCTCGTGCCTCCAAACACCTCTGTGCCTCCAAGCACCTCCGTTCCTCCAAGTACCTCCGTGCCTCCAAGCACCTCGTGCCTCCAAGCACCCCGTGCCTCCAAGCACCCCGTGCCTCCAAGCACCCCGTGCCTCCAAGCACCCCGTGCCTCCAAACACCTCTGTGCCTCCAATTACCTTGTGCCTCCAATTACCTCGTGCCTCCAATTACCTCGTGCCTCCAAGCACCTCGTGCCTTCAAGCACCTCGTGCCTCCAAGCACCTCCGTGCCTCCAAGCACCCTCGTGCGCCTCCAACACCACAGTGTCTTCAATATCTCAGTACCTCAGCCTTCAGTATTTCTACAAGTCTTGTCTTGCAGGAGACCTTCAAGAATTCCTCTGTGCTTCCTGCTTGCCGCCTTAATCCTGCATGAGGAAGACCTACATCCGGCCATCTCTACTGCGACCCAGTAGCGGTTCCTCTTCCCGGTCATCGGAAGAAGCCCCGAGTCCACAACACTCCCAAACCAGGTCAGTGATAGTATACTCAGGCCACATGGACCAGGGGAATCGGAACACAGACTCAAGTGCCATCCAGAACCTGGCTTCTCGAGTACAAAGTCAGGAAGCGGCACAAGGCCAGGTGATGCAGTACCTCCAGCAGCTGTCCGGGCGTCTGGATCAGATTCAGGCGTCTCTAGCCTCAGTAATTCCGGCACCTGTTCCAGTAGTCGCACCAGTTGCCGTTGCCAGCAATGTTCAACCATCGGCCGGTATCACTCCACGCCTTCAGCTGCCTACTCCGTCCCGCTATAATGGGAATCCTAAAAATTGTCGTGGTTTCTTGAACCAATGCGAGGTACATTTTGAGCTACTTGCACACAACTTTCCTACAGACCGGTCCAAGGTAGCATATATTATTTCTCTGTTGGAAGGTTCTGCTTTGGATTGGGTGTCTCCATTATGGGAACGATCTGATCCCATGGTTTCCAACTATACCAACTTCATCTCGTCCTTTCGAAGGATTTTCGACGAACCCGGCAGAATGACCACTGCTTCTTCCGACTTGCTCCGTGTTCGACAGGGCGCCCGTTCCGTGGGGCAGTACGTGGTTCATTTCCAGACCATTGCTTCCGAACTACGCTGGAATAATGACGCCCTGAGAGCTGCCTTCTGGAACGGTCTTTCCGACCGGCTGAAAGATGAGCTGGTTACCAGAGATCTGCCGGATCCATTAGAAGATCTGATTTCTCTTTGCGTCCAGGTGGATCTTCGGATGCAGGAGCATGGAAGAGAACGTAGCCGTCCGGATCGTTCCAGGTTCCGGAATCCTACTCCTAGACCGGTGGCCTCACCTAGCTCAGATGAGCCCATGCAAATTAACCGATCCCGACTGTCTCCGGAAGAACGACAGCGTCGTCGTGAGGGTAAACTCTGCCTTTACTGTGGAGCCGCGGATCATTTTCTTAAGTCTTGTAAATCTCGTCCGGGAAACGGGCAGGCCTAGCTTGTTCCGGAGGAGTCAAGCTGGGGGTTACGACAAAAGCTTCTCCAACTTCGGACTGTTTGCTTCCAGTAACTCTAGTCTCCGATTCAGTCTCCAAGTCTTGTGAAGCCCTGTTGGATTCCGGAGCTGCAGGGAACTTCATTTCTTCCTTCTGTGCCCAAAGCTTGGGTTTAAAGTTACGGCCTATCGAGCGGCCAATTTCACTGACGGCTATCAACGGGACTAGAATTTCCAAAGGTCTTATAATGTGGCGCACGGGGCCAGTTAAGCTGCAGGTCGGGGCTCTACATCAGGAAGATTTGGAACTCTTGGTGATCCCAGAAATGCCCCATGATCTGGTTCTTGGAATGCCTTGGCTAAAAAGTCATAATCCCCACATCGACTGGAACTCGTCACAAATTCTGTCCTGGAGTTCCTTTTGTCACACTAATTGTCTTACTCCTGTTTGTCCGCTCCGTGTCACCTCCAAAACGGATGAAGAGCACATTCCGGAGGCATATCAAGGATACAAGGACGTATTTTCGGAACAAGCTGCTGACCTGTTACCACCTCACAGGCCTTGGGACTGCCCTATTGACCTTGTCCCAGGGAAGACGCCACCCCGTGGTCGCACATATCCTCTGTCTCTTCCCGAGACTCAAGCCATGTCGGAGTATATTAAGTCCAATATGCTCAAGGGATTTATTCGCCCCTCTTCCTCCCCTGCTGGTGCGGGCTTCTTTTTCGTGAAGAAAAAGGACGGGGGGTTGAGACCATGCATCGACTACCGCGGTTTAAACGACATTACTATTAAGAATAAATACCCCTTGCCACTAATCACAGAATTATTTGATAGGGTTCGTGGTGCCCGCATTTTTTCCAAACTCGACTTGAGGGGAGCTTATAATCTTATACGCATCCGAGAGGGGGATGAATGGAAGACTGCCTTTAATACCCGAGATGGGCATTACGAATACTTGGTGATGCCGTTTGGTCTTAGTAATGCTCCCGCGGTTTTCCAGGGATTCGTCAATGAAATCTTTCGTGACATGCTGTATCAGAGTGTTGTGGTATATTTGGACGACATACTGATCTTTTCCAAGAATCTTGTCGAAGACAGGACTCAAGTCAAAGAGGTGCTCCACCGTTTACGAGAGAATCATCTCTATGCTAAGCTTTCCAAATGTACCTTTGAAGTAACATCTATTCCGTTCCTCGGTTATATCATCTCGGGGACGGAGCTTCGCATGGATCCGGAAAAGCTGTCTGCCATTCGTGACTGGACTCAGCCTCTTTCTTTGAAAGCAATACAAAGGTTCCTGGGCTTTGCGAATTACTACAGGAAATTCATTAAGGGTTTCTCCACCATTGTTGCGCCCCTTACCGCCCTGACGAGGAAGGGTTCTAATCCAAGTTTGTGGCCTCCGGAAGCCATTGTAGCTTTTTCTCACTTAAAGTTAGCTTTCATGACGGCTCCAGTTCTCCAACAACCAAATTTCGATGAACCCTTCTTCTTAGAAGTTGATGCATCTTCAGTCGGGGTTGGGGCTGTTCTCTCCCAGTACTCCTCTGATAAGAAATTACATCCGTGTGGCTTCCATTCTCGTAAATTCTCTCCGGCCGAACGAAATTACACTATTGGAGACCAGGAACTCTTGGCTATCAAATCTGCCTTGGAAGAGTGGAGATATCTTCTGGAAGGGGCTAAACATGTGTTTACCATCTACACGGATCACAAGAATTTGCTGTACATCAAATCCGCACAATGCTTGAATCCTCGCCAGGCGAGATGGGCACTTTTCTTTTCCCGATTCTCGTTCATTATCAAGTACCGGGCCGGGACTCTCAATATTAAAGCAGATGCGCTTTCCCGTTCACAAGTTTCCACAGACGAGGATGAACCGCCTGAGCGGGGTTTAATTCTGAATCCAGTTTCTGTCTCTGCTGCTTTAACTACTCCAGCTCCTCCTCCTGGAAGAATGTCCGTACCAGCTAGATTCCGGCCAGGAATACTACTGTGGGTCCATATCTCCAAGTTTTCCGGTCATCCCGGTGCCCAGAAGATGTACAAGTTTCTGCAAAGGTCTTACTGGTGGAACACCATGAGAAAGGATGTACAAGATTGCGTTAATTCTTGTCCCCAATGTACACAACATAAATCTCCTCGTCTGCCTCCTGCAGGGTTACTTTGTCCTCTGCCTATTCCCGTGAGACCCTGGACTCACATTTCCATGGACTTCATCACTGACTTGCCCTGTTCCAAGGGTTGCAACACCGTTTGGGTTATCGTTGACCGTTTTTCGAAGATGGCACACTTTGTGCCTTTGACTGGTCTCCCGACAGCACCGAAACTGGCTCTACTGTTTATCCGAGAACATTTTCGTTTGCATGGATTGCCACAAGAGATTGTTTCTGACCGTGGAGTACAGTTCACCGCCAGGTTTTGGAAAGCCCTCTGTTCAACCCTACAAATTAAACTTAAGTTTTTGTCCGCTTATCATCCCCAAACAAATGGTCAAACGGAACGAGTCAATCAAGATCTAGAGACTTTTCTTCGTCTGTATCTCTCTCCTTCACAGGACAACTGGGTGGAGTTGTTGCCTTGGGCGGAGTTTGCCTATAACCATTTGTTTCATTGTTCCACTGGGGAATCACCATTCTTCGTCAACTACGGGTTCCATCCCCGTGTTCCAGAATTTCCAAGCCTTCCGATAGTAGAGGTTCCTGCTGTAGCGTCCACTCTACAACACTTTGGACAAATTTGGAGAAAGGTTCATGCTAATCTTAAGAAGGTTTCTGTCCGGTACAAGTTCTTCGCAGATAAGAAACGGCGAGCCGCACCTCAATATAAGGTGGGGGACAGGGTATGGCTGTCCACACGTAATCTCCGGTTGAAGGTGCCCACCATGAAATTCGCTCCAAGATTCATCGGTCCTTACCCGGTGCTACAAGTCTTAAATCCTGTGGTCTGTAAACTGGGTTTGCCTGCCCATCTTCGAATACCTAACGCCTTTCATGTTTCTCTACTCCGTCCCCTCATTCTGAATCGGTTCCACTCAGCATTCCCTAGGCCAACGTCTGTAGTGGCAGAAGCTGGAGCGGAGTTTGAAATCAAAGCTATTCTTGACTCTCGTTATCTTCATAAAAAATTACAGTACTTGGTGGACTGGAAGGGTTATGGTCCTGAGGAGAGAAGTTGGATTGAGGCTACTGAAGTAACGGCTCCTCGTCTGGTTCGGATCTTCCACTCCAGACATCCGACTAAGCCCGGGAAGTGTCCAGGGGCCACTCCTGGAGGAGGGGGTACTGTCACGCACCTCGGGCAGCGGCGGCCGCGCTTGTCCCTGCGTGTGTCCTGGTCTGCCCGGCGCCTCTCTTCTCCTGGCGGTCTCCGGATTCGGCGGCAAGTCGGCGCGTCCCTCCGGCGGCTTCCCGGAAGCAAGGACGCCGCCATCATAAGCGAGGGCAAGGAGGCGGAGCAGGTCTGATGTCACCTGCCTGCTCCGCCAATCAGGCTAGGGCGGGGGATTTAAAACCAGACACCAGGCAGAGATCCGGTGCCTGAGTATCTTCGTTTCTCCTGAGGAAGCTGTGATTCCAGAGCTCCTTCGTCCCTGTGATCTCCTGTGCCTCCAAGCATCCTGTGCCTCCAAGCATCCTGTGCCTCCAAGCACCCCGTGTCTCCAAGTACCTCCGTGCCTCCAAGTACCTCCGTGCCTCCAAGTACCTCCGTGCCTCCAAGCACCCCATGCCTCCAAACACCTTGGTGTCTCCAAATACCTCCGTGCCTCCAAGCACCCCGTGCCTCCAAGCACCCCGTGCCTCCAAGCACCCCGTGCCTCCAAGCACCTCGTGCCTCCAAGCACCTCCGTTCCTCCAAGTACCTCCGTGCCTCCAAGCACCCCGTGCCTCCAAACACCTCTGTGCCTCCAAGCACCTCCGTGCCTCCAATTACCTCGTGCCTCCAAGCACCTCCGTGCCTCCAAGCACCTCGTGCCTCCAAGCACCCGAGTGCCTCCCAGCACTCCCTGTACTCCCAGCACCTCAGTGCCTCCAACACCACAGGGTCTCCAACACCACAGTGTCTTCAATATCTCAGTACCTCAGCCTTCAGTATTTCTACAAGTCTTGTCTTGCAGGAGACCTTCAAGAATTCCTCTGTGCTTCCTGCTTGCCGCCTTAATCCTGCATGAGGAAGACCTACATCCGGCCATCTCTACTGCGACCCAGTAGCGGTTCCTCTTCCCGGTAATCGGAAGAAGCCCCGAGTCCACAACACTCCCAAACCAGGTCAGTGATATGATGGTACTTCCAGTAAAGGTAAAAAGGTCATTAGCCTGGTGGCTACAGCCATCCCATCTAGACAAGGGGAGACCCTTTTGGATATCAGATTGGGAGATCCTGACAACTGATGCCAGTCTTCAGGGCTGGGGAGCAGTGTCTGGAAAAATATGGTTCCAGGGACAATGGACCATAGAAGAAAGTTGCCTGCCAATAAACCTGTTAGAAATTCGGGCCATATACATGGCACTGATTCAGGCAAAGGACATTCTGCAAGGAAAACCAGTCCAGATCTGCTCGCACAATGCAACAGCAGTAGCGTACCTCAACCATCAGGGAGGAACTCGCAGCCAAAAATTCAATGAAGGAAGTCACATACTGAAGTGGGCAGAACTCCATCTTCCAGCATTGGGGTATATTTACTAAGGTCTCGATTTTGACCGAGATGCCGTTTTTTCTTCAAAGTGTCATCTCGGTAATTTACTAAGCAAAAATCACGGCAGTGATGAGGGCATTTGTAATATTTTGGAAGTCCTAGGAAAAAATCACGAATCAATACACCATCGGTCAAATACGCCTGCAATTTGCTAGAAATCGGGAATTTACTAAAAAGTGCAAAACACAAACACTGCCGACAATAGCCAAACAGTGCCGTGATAAAATACAAATCGTGAAAAAGTGCTAAAAAAAAACAGACCTGCTTTTTTTATCCCGTGTTTGTATAGGCATGCACGGATCCATGAGATCCGTGCATGTTTTTCAGTGGGAAGGGGGGGGGAAATGTTATACATTTTCAGAAAAAAAATTGCGTGGGGTCCCCCCTCCTAAGGCAAACCAGCCTCAGGCTCTTTGAGCCGATCCTGGTTGCAGAAATATGGGAAAAATATGGACAGGGGTTCCCCCATATTTAAGCAACCAGCATCAGGCTCTGCGCCTGGTCCTGGTTCCAAAAATACGGGGGACAAAAAGAGTAGGGGTCCCCCGTATTTTTGAAACCAGCACCGGGCTCCACTAGCTGGACAGATAATGCCACAGCCAGGGGTCACTTTTATACAGTGCCTTGTGGCCGTGGCATCAAATATCCAACTAGTCACCCCTGGCCGGGGTACCCTGGGGGAGTGGGGACCCCTTCAATCAAGGGGTCCCCCCCCCAGCCACCCAAGGGCCAGGGGTGAAGCCCGAGGCTGTCCCCCCCCCATCCAATGGGATGGGGGGCTGATAGCCTTTGTGATAAGTGTTTGATATTGTTTTTAGTAGCAGTACTACAAGGCCCAGCAAGCCTCCCCCGCAAGCTGGTACTTGGAGAACCACAAGTACCAGCATGCGGCGGAAAAATGGGCCCGCTGGTACCTGTAGTACTACTACTAAAAAAATACCACAATAAAGACATTACACACACACCTTGACAGTATAACTTTAATACATCCATCCACACCTCCATATACACATACTTACCTTATGTTCCCACGCAGGTCGGTCCTCTTCTCCAGTAGAATCCATGGTGTACCTGTAGAAAAAATTATACTCACATAATCCAGTGTTTTCGGCTCCTCGGTAAATCCTTTTGTAATCCACGTACTTGAAAAAATAAAAAAACGAATACCCGACCACGAACTGAAAGGGGACCCATGTTTTCACATGGGCCCCCTTTCCCCGAATGCCAGAAACCCACTCTGACTGATGTCTAAGTGGGTTTCCTCAGCCAATCAGGGAGCGCCACGTTGTAGCACCCTCCTGATCGGCTGTGTGCTCCTGTACTGTCTGACAGGCGGCACACGGCAGTGTTACAATGTAGCGCCTATGCGCTCCATTGTAACCAATGGTGGGAACTTTCAGGTCAGCGGTTGACCGAAAGTAACCTCACCGCTGACCTGAAAGTTCCCACCATTGGTTACAATGGAGCGCATAGGCGCTACATTGTAACACTGCCGTGTGCCGCCTGTCAGACAGTACAGTAGCACACAGCCGATCAGGAGGGTGCTACAACGTGGCGCTCCCTGATTGGCTGAGGAAACCCACTTAGACATCAGTCAGAGTGGGTTTCTGGCATTCGGGGAAAGGGGGCCCATGTGAAAACATGGGTCCCCTTTCAGTTCGTGGTCGGGTATTCGTTTTTTTATTTTTTCAAGTACGTGGATTACAAAAGGATTTACTGAGGAGCCGAAAACACTGGATTATGTGAGTATAATTTTTTCTACAGGTACACCATGGATTCTACTGGAGAAGAGGACCGACCTGCGTGGGAACATAAGGTAAGTATGTGTATATGGAGGTGTGGATGGATGTATTAAAGTTATACTGTCAAGGTGTGTGTGTAATGTCTTTATTGTGGTATTTTTTTAGTAGTAGTACTACAGGTACCAGCGGGCCCATTTTTCCGCCGCATGCTGGTACTTGTGGTTCTCCAAGTACCAGCTTGCGGGGGAGGCTTGCTGGGCCTTGTAGTACTGCTACTAAAAACAATATCAAACACTTATCACAAAGGCTATCAGCCCCCCATCCGCAGCCCATTGGATGGGGGGGACAGCCTCGGGCTTCACCCCTGGCCCTTGGGTGGCTGGGGGGGGGGGACCCCTTGATTGAAGGGGTCCCCACTCCCCCAGGGTACCCCGGCCAGGGGTGACTAGTTGGATATTTGATGCCACGGCCGCAAGGCACTGTATAAAAGTGACCCCGGCTGTGGCATCTGTCCAGCTAGTGGAGCCCGGTGCTGGTTTCAAAAATACGGGGGACCCCTACTCTTTTTGTCCCCCGTATTTTTGGAACCAGGACCAGGCGCAGAGCCCGATGCTGGTTGCTTAAATATGGGGGAACCCCTGTCCATTTTTTTCCCATATTTCTGCAACCAGGATCGGTTTAAAGAGCCCGAGGCTGGTTTGCCTTAGGAGGGGGGACCCCACGCAATTTTTTTTTTTACATGTAAACTTTATTTATTTTTTTAACAAAGTGCACAATGAAGCCGAGCACGGATCTCTCAGATCCGGCCGAGATTCATTGTATTAAAGTCGGCAGTGTTTTACAAGTCACTCACGTAAAACACTGCCTAAAAAAACGAATGACATCGACATCGGAAAACCCGAAAATGCAGAATACGGCAGCTTAGTAAATTAGTCGTAATCAATTCAAAAAGTTGCATATTTACACTTTCGATGTCATTCGTGATTGAACTTTGACCTCAAACGGGAAAACACGAATCTTAGTAAATTTACCCCATTGTCTGCAGTGTTCGTTCCAGGAGTCCTAAATTGGGAAGCAGACTTTCTCAGTTGACACACCATTCGAGCAACCGAATGGCCTCTACACGCGGAAGTATTTCAGACTCTAGTAGACAAGTGGGGGTTGCCAGAGATAGATCTCATGGCGTCCCGTCTGAACAACAAAGTTCCGGCATACGGGTCAAGAACAAAAGACCCCAGAGCGATCCTTGTGGAAGCACTGTCAGTGAAATGGGAATTTCTTCTGGCATATCTGTTTCCTCCAATCTTCCTGATACCCAGGGTGGTGAGGAAAATATAGCAAGCAAAAGGTGCCGTGACTCTAATAGCTCCGGCTTGGCCCAGAAGGCATTGGTACATAGATCTGCAGAGGATGTCGATGGATGCTCCAATGCTGCTCCCTCAACGTCCAGATCTACTGATGCAGGGTCCTTGTTATCACAGGCATCTGGATCAGCTGTCTTTGACGGCGTGGCTGTTGAAAACTCTATCCTGAAGTCAAGAGGTTTCACAACAGGTAATTCAAACAATGCTCAGAGCAAGGAAACCCTTTTCTGCTCGCATTTATCACCGAATATGGCAGGCCTATATTCATTGGTGCAGTGAAAGAAATATGGATCCAAAATCTTTCAGGGTATCCAGAATCTTAGATTTCCTTCAGACAGGAATGGATAAGGGTTTGAAGGTGGCTTCCTTGAGAGTTCAAGTTTCAGCATTGACTGTATGGTTTCAAAAGAAAATTGCTACTTTACAAGATGTGCGTACTTTTTTCCAGGGAATGCTGCGCATTCAACCACCTTTTCCTCCTGCAGTACCTTGGGATTTAAGTCTGGTCCTCAAAGCCCTTCAAGTGGCTTCATTTGAACCACTTAAGAAAGTGGATCTTAAATGGTTGATAACTAAAGTACTCTTTCTATTGACTATGACATCAGCTAGAAGAGTGTCAGATTTAGGAGCACTGTCATGTAAATCTCCTTTTCTGATTTTTTTTATCCAGATAAAGCAGTTCTCAGAACTAGGTCTGGTTATCTTCCTAAGGTGGTATCTAAGTTTCACCTTAACGAAGAAATTGTCGTCCCGGCTTTTCAGGTATCGGGACTTTCTGCGGGAGAAGCGTCGCTGGACGTAGTCCATGCATTAAGAATCTACGTAGATCGTACCAGTGCCATCAGAAAAACAGAGTCTCTCTTCATTCTCTACGGATTTCACAAGAGAGGATGGCCTGCTACTAAACAGACGCTAGCAAGATGGCTTCGAATTACTATTTCAGAAGCATATTCTCAAGCTGATCTCCCTGTTCCGGCTAATGTCTCTGCTCACTCTACACGTAAGGTAGGTCCTTCATGGGCAGCACAACATGGTGCTTCAGCAGAACAGATACGTAAGGCAGCTACATGGTCTTCCATTAACACTTTCATTAGACATTATGCCTTGGATACCTTTGCCTCTCATGACGCTGAATTCGGGCGAAAGGTTCTCCTGTCTAATCAGGAGCGTCCCCACCACTAAAAATTGCTTTGGGAAGTCCCAATGTTATCCTGTGGATAACCTGTGGACCCTGCCGGAGAAATATACGTTATGGTAAGAACTTACCGTTGATAACGGTATTTCTCCTATGTCCACAGGTTTCCACAGGGATCCCACCCTGACGCACCTGATTTGAGAATCTTTATACTCACTAACCTCTTCCCTCTTGCATGGAAGGGTGTGCATGTGTGTTCTTCTCGCCTGAATAGGGTTCTACATAATGCTCCTGCCTAAATGCTTTGGAAACAACTGATTTGACTGAGTCGGTGGGCGGGATTATATGGACGAGCCCGTTGCACTCTGGGAGGCCAGAAAGCTTGTGATCATTTGGTGCCAATCTGCTGTCACACCATCATATCCCAATGTTATCCTGTGGAAACCTGTGGACATAGGAGAAATACCGTTTTCTCATGCGTCCTAGAGGATGCTGGGGATGCTTCAAGAACCATGGGGTATAGACGGGATCCGTAGGAGACATGGGCACTTTAAGACTTTGAATGGGTATGAACTGGCTCCTCCCTCTATGCCCCTCCTCCAGACTCCAGTTAAATTCTGTGCCCAGTGAGACTGGATGCACACTGAGGAGCTCTCCAGAGTTTCTCAGAAAAAGACTTTGTTAGGTTTTTTTTATTTTCAGGGAGAACTGCTGGCAACAGGCTCCCTGCGTCGTGGGACTGAGGGGAGAGAAGCAGACCTACTTCTGTGAGTTTCAAGGCTCTGCTTCTTAGGCTACTGGACACCAATAGCTCCAGAGGGTCTGATCGCTAGGTACGCCTAGATGCTTGTTCCCAGAGCAGCGCCGTCACCCCCCTTGCAGAGCCAGAAGACGGGTGAGTAGAAGAAGATCAGAAGACTTCAGTGACGCCTTTGAGGTACCACGTAGCGGCTGCCACACACACACAGCGGCACTACAGGGTGCAGGGGGGGCGCCCTGGGCAGCATAAAACCTCACTAAATAGACTGACAAAAGAGGTATACAGTGCCTGGGCACTAAAACCAGACCCGCGCCAGTATAAATATGTGTAAAAATAGCGGGGCTGAAGCGCGCTATTAAGGGGGCGTGGCTTAGCCCTCACAGCTCTAATCAGCGCCATTTTCTCTTCACAGAGCTGCAGAGGCGCTGGTCCTGGCCTCCTACACTGCGGTACAAGTAACAGGGTGCAAAAAGGGGGGGGGGGGGGGGCACAGTAATTTGGTGCTGTTTTCTTAATATTAATACCTCTAACAGGTCTGAGGCATTATTCTAAACATTTCAGTACCAGGATAGGCGCTGGGTTGTGAGCTGGCAAAACTCCCTCTGTGTTTCTCTAACAGGCTTTGCTGTGGGTCTGTCCCCTATAGCCCCAGTGTGGTTGTGGTTGTCGGTACGCGTGTGTCGACATGTCTGAGGCTGAGTGATCTTCCAAGGAGGAGACTGGAGTGGGGACAGAAAAGACTGTGGGAGTGACCCTGTCGGCACCGCCGACTGCTGATTGGGTAAATGTATTGAGTTTGAATGCAAATGTGGCTCAATTTAAAAAGAGATTAGATAAATCAGAGTCTCAGAACCAGGTATGGAGAAAATCCATGGAGGATGCATTATCACAAGTACAGACCCCCTCTGGGTTACAGAAGCGTTCATTTACCCAGATAGCGGATACAGATACCGACATGGACTCTGACTCCAGTGTCGACTATAGTGATGCCAGATTGAATCCTAAACTGGCTAAGAGCATTCAGTACATGATTGTGGCGATAAAAGACGTTTTACATATCACGGAAGACCCTGCTGTTCCTGACACAAGGGTCTGTATGATTAAAGGAAAGAAACCTGAGGTAACGTTCCCTCCCTCTCATGAACACGCTTTTTGAAAAGGCTTGGGAAAATCCTGACAAAAAGTTACAGATTCCCAAGAGAATTGCAGTGGCATATCCGTTCCCATCTGGAGACAGGGAAAGGTGGGAGTCAACCCCCACTGTGGACAAGGCTCTATCGCGTCTGTCCAAAAAGGTGGCGCTTCCGTCTCCTGACACGGCAGCCCTGAAGGATCCTACGGACTGTAAGAAGGAAAATCCATTGAAATACATTTATGTCACTACGGGTACGCTACTCAGACCTGCCGTTGCATCGGCATGGGTGAGTAGCGCTATTGAAAAGTGGGCAGATAACTTGTCATCTGATATGGATTCCCTGGATAGGGATAGCATTATTTTGACACTAGGTTATATCAGGGACGCTGCAGCCTACCTAAAGGAAGCTGCGAGGGATATTGGACTTTTGGGATCAAGAGCCAATGCCATGGCAGTCTCGGCTAGGAGGGCATTGTGGATTCATCAATGGAATGGTGATGCTGACTCCAAGAAGGCTATGGAGTCTCTGCCATATAAAGGTGGTGTATTGTTTGGTGACGGCCTCGCTGACCTGGTATCTACGGCTACCGTGGGTAAGTCATCATTTCTACCTTATGTCCCTGCACCACAAAAGAAAACGCCCCACTATCAGATGCAGTCCTTTCGGCCCAATAAATTCAAAAAAGGACGAGGGTCTTCCTTCCTTGCTACTAGAGGAAGGGGGCAGGTTCCCTGTGGTAGGTTCCCAAGAACAGAAGTTCTCCCCGGCTTCTGCCAAATCTACCTCATGATGCTGGGGCTCCTCTGCGGGAGTCCGCACCGGTGGGGGCACGTCTCCAACTCTTCAGTCAGGTCTGGGTTCGCTCGGCCCTGGATCCTTGGGTATTAGAAATAGTAGCCCAAGGATACAAATTGGAGTTTCAAGACGTGCCCCCTCACCGATTTTTCAAATCGGCCTTGCCAGCTTCTCTTACTGAAAGGGAGGTAGTATGCGTTGCAATACAAAAGCTGTGTCAAGATCAAGTCATTGTCACGGTACCCCCATCACAGCAGGGAGAAGGCTTTTATTTGTTCGTGGTTCCGAAGCCGGACAGCTCGGTCAGACCAATTCTGAACCTAAAATCCCTCAATTTCTATCTAAAAAAATTCAAATTCAAGATGGAATCTCTCCGAGCAGTGATTTCCAGTCTGGAGGAGGGGGATTTTATGGTGTTGGTCTACATAAAGGATGCCTACTTACACGTCCCCTTATATATCCTCCGCATCAGGCTTACCTGAGGTTTGTTGTTCAGGATTGTCATTACCAATTTCAGACATTGCCGTTTGGTCTGTCCACGGCTCCGAGGATTTTCACCAAAGTAATGGTGGAAATGATGGTTCTCCTGCGCAAGCAAGGAATCACAATTATCCCGTACTTGGACGATCTCCTGATAAAGGCGAGATCCAAGGAGCAATTACTGAAGAACGTTACGCTCTCCCTGGCGATCCTGCAACAACATGGTTGGCTCCTAATCTTGCCAAAATCACAGTTGGTTCCGACAACACGGCTGTCATTCTTGGGTATGATTCTGGACACAGAATTACAGAGCGTGTTTCTTCCAGTGGAAAAGGCTCTGGAAATCCAGAACATGGTCAAACAGATTCTGAAACCGGCAAGAGTGTCGATTCATCAATGCACTCGGTTGCTGGGGAAGATGGTGGCGGCCTACGAGGCCATTCAGTTTGGCAGGTTCCATGCCAGGGTGTTTCAGTGGGACCTGTTGGACACGTGGTCCGGGTTTCACCTGCACATGCACCGGAAAATAATCCTATCTTCCAGGACCAGAATCTCTCTCCTGTGGTGGCTGCACAGTTCTCACCTCCTAGAGAGACGCAAGTTTGGGATCCAGGATTGGATCCTGGTGACCACGGATGCAAGTCTCCGAGGCTGGGGAGCAGTCACACGGGGAAAATTTCCAGGGAAAATGGTCAAGCCAGGAAGCTTGTCTGCACATAAACATTCTGGAATTAAGGGCCATTTACAACGGCCTTCTGCGTGCGTAACATCTTCTTCGAGGTCTACCCGTCTTGATTCAGTCGGACAACATAACAGCAGTGGCGTACATAAACTGCCAGGGCGGAACCAAGAGCAGAGCGGCAATGGCGGAGGCCACAAAAGTTCTTCGCTGGGCGGAAAGACATGCAAGCGCTCTGTCAGCAGTCTTCATTCCAGGCGTGGACAACTGGGGAACAGACTTCATCAGCAGACACGATCTCCATCCAGGAGAGTGGGGTCTTCATCATGAGGTCTTTGCAGAAGTGACAAGTCGTTGGGGAATTCCTCAAATTGACATGATGGCGTCTCGCCTCAACAAGAAACTTCAGAGATATTGTTCCAGGTCGAGGGACCCTCAAGCAATAGCGGTGGACGCCCTAGTGACACCGTGGGTGTTTCAGTCGGTCTATGTGTTCCCTCCACTTCCACTCATTCCAAAGGTGATAAAGATCATAAGAAGAACAAGGGTTCAGGCGATTCTCATTGTTCCAGACTGGCCAAGGAGGGCCTGGTATCCGGATCTTCAGGAATTACTCATAGGAGATCCCTGGCCTCTTCCTCTACGAGAGGACCTGTAACAGCAGAGACCGTGCGTGTATCAAGACTTACCGCGGCTGCGTTTGACGGCATGGCGGTTGAACGCCAAATCCTAGCCCGAAAGGGTATTCCCAGCGAAGTCATTCCCACACTACTTCAGGCTAGAAAAGAAGTAACGGTGAGACATTACCACCGTATTTGGAGAAAATATGTGTCTTGGTGTGAATCCAAGAAGGCTCCTACGGAAGAATTTCAGCTGGGGCGTTTTCTCCATTTTTTGCAAGCAGGTGTGAATGCGGGCCTAAAGTTAGGCTCCATTAAAGTACATATTTCGGCCTTATCAATTTTCTTTCAGAAAGAATTGGCCTCCCTTCCAGAAGTTCAGACCTTCGTGAAAGGAGTACTGCGCATTCAACCTCCCTTTGTGCCCCCAGTGGCACCGTGGGATCTTAACATGGTGTTGCGGTTCCTGCAATCTCTTTGGTTTGAACCTTTGCATGAGGTTGAGCTCAAATTCCTCACTTGGAAAGTGGTCATGCTGTTGGCCTTGGCGTCCGCAAGGCGGGTGTCTGAATTAGCGGCTTTGTCTCACAAGAGCACCTATTTGATCTTCCATGTAGATAGAACGGAGTTGAGAACTCGTCAGCAATTCCTACCAAAGGTGGTTTCATCGTTTCACATGAACCAACCTATTGTGGTGCCAGTGGTTACTGAAGCCTTGGCGGAATTGAAGTCTCTCGATGCGGTCAGAGCTTTGGAAATCTATGTCGACAGAATGGCTCAGATTAGGAAAACGGAGGCTCTGCTTGTCCTGTATGCTCCCAACAAGATTGGGGCTCCTGCTTCCAAGCAGACTATTGCAAGCTGGATCTGTAATACGATTCAGCATGCTCATTCTACAGCGGGATTGCCGTTACCGAAATCGGTGAAGGCTCATTCTACGAGAAAGGTGGGCTAATCTTGGGCGGCTGCCCGAGGGGTCTCGGCGTTACAGCTTTGCCGAGCGGCTACTTGGTCGGGTTCAAACACTTTTGCTAAGTTCTACAAGTTTGATACCCTGGCCGAGGAGGACATCATGTTTGGTCAATCTGTGCTGCAGAGTCATCCGCACTCTCCCGCCCGTTCTGGAGCTTTGGTATAAACCCCATGGTTCTTGAAGCGTCCCCAGCATCCTCTAGGACGTATGAGAAAATAGGATTTTAATACCTACCGGTAAATCCTTTTCTCCTAGTCCGTAGAGGATGCTGGGCGCCCGTCCCAGTGCGGACTCTATCTGCAGTACTTGTTAATAGTTATTGCTTGTGTTACACAAAGGCTGTGTTTTGGTTATGGTCAGCCTGTTGCTGATTTTGTTCATGCTGTTGACTGGAATTCTGTTTAATGCCAGGTTGTACGGCATGTTTGGTGGTGTGAGCTGGTACGTATCTCACCCTTAGTTTAACAATAAATCCTTTTCCTCAAAATGTCCGTCTCCCTAGGCACAGTTCATATAACTGGAGTCTGGAGGCGGGACATAGAGGGAGGAGCCAGTTCACACCCATTCAAAGTCTTAAAGTGCCCATGTCTCCTGCAGATCCCGTCTATACCCCATGGTTCTTGAAGCGTCCCCAGCATCCTCTACGGACTAGGAGAAAAGGATTTACCGGTAGGTATTAAAATCCTATTATCAACGGTAAGTTCTTACCATAACGTATATTTTGCCAACATTGCATACATTCCTGCAAGGTGTCCTTACAGTTCAACCTCCGTTTATACCACCTACAGCTCCATGGGACTTGAATTAGTTTTAGACTTTTGGCAGTCCTCAACTTTTAAACCCTTTCAACAAGTGGTTAAGTTTCTAACTTGGAAAACAGTTTTTCTATTAGCCATAGCTTCGGCAAGGCGTGTTTCAGAATTGGGTGCCTTGTCATGCAAGCCACCGTATCTGGTTTCACGATTACAGAGCGGAACTTCGAACAAATCCTTTTTTTCTACCATAGGTAGTATCCTCTTTTCATATACAACCAATCGTAGTTCCTGATTCTCAGAAGGCTCAGGAACTCCAGCTTCTTTGGATGTAGCTCGTGCACTTCAAATTTATGTAGTTCGCACATCAACAGTACTTAAAATAAATACATTGTTTGTTCTCTATGTCGAAGTCAAAAATATTACATAAAAAGAACATACAAACTACACATTGCTGATCACACAGTTCTCAGTTGCTGTTTTGTCTCAGAGGATGATGGAGTGCCTGCATGATTTTACAGAGAGAGAGAGAGAGAGAGTGATATGGAGAGACGAATTTATATGAGAAAGATAATGGTATTGTATGCTGTAACTGTATGTATTAACTGCCTACTGTATAAATTGTAATCATATAATTATGTGTATACTGTACATTGTAATATATTGAATCCATATTCTTTTAATAACAAATATATACATCAATGAGCTTTGGAACTCAGATAATGTGTGGGTGTATTGTTTTCTCTTATGGGATGCAGTGTTTTGCTATGTATAGCGCACATTCATGGCACATGGTAATAAGAGGTGCAGGCGTTTACAATATATATTAGAGTGGGCATTTTAAATATTTGTAAGAAAGCAATTTGGCATTCACAGATGGGGGCTGGTCCGCGATATCATGGCCTTAATGATGCACTGTACATTATAAATGCGACGCTGTGGTCGATCAGCTTGTGGTGGACGCATCGTAAAGCTGAGAAAATCATATCCGTGTGTATTGTTGTGATATCAGTAAGCCAATGATATGAAATTTCAAGGGACAATGCGTTTCTCATAATATTTAAGATGCTAAAATGTCTTTTTATTGTTGCAAAACAAAGTTCAAATAAGTCATATTGTGTTTGATTCAGATTGGATTGTTTATCTGTTAAGTAGGTTTAAAAGTACATTTAAAAGTTGCTGCATAGCCTTGATATAGTTGTTTTTTTTACTCAGGCCTAAAATAACTTCTGGTGCTTGTATAATGTGTGATTTCTTTGTGACAAAGGAAGCCGCATGGTCTGTCCTCCATTTTGGACTAACCACATGGCCTGTCCACCATTTTGTGTAAACCTCATGGATGTGGAAGGGGGAGGAGCAGTGGCCATTTTAGGAAGGTCATTTTCTAAATAGCTGATTTTCAGTCTGCTCAAAACAATCCGTTTCCTTGGTCACATCAAGCACCATATATGAGTTACCAATACATTTATTTAACCCATGCCATAGTCAATTACAAATAGTTTCAATTGGGCCTAGTGAGAGTAAATGGTGAGATAAATGCTTGGCTTGGTGTAAGAAATTGCACACACAAAAAAAAAGAAAAAAATATTTTTTTTTCTTCTTCTTTCCCAGGATTTAGTTAACTCTCTGTTTGCTATAGGATAGCCATTGAAATGCAAATTAACCTGTGTAACTGCTTTTTCTTAGCAGTGAAAAGCAAATAGCTTTGATATGCAAATTAGAAGCACTGAATGGGTAAATGAGTCACATAGAAGGCAAGTGAATGATACATATATATATTATTATAATTATGTGTATATTTATATCAGTGTATGTTCTTGTTAGGGTCTCCTGCCCTGTGCTGCCACGTCGTCATGGCAACCGGGAGACAAGTGCTAGCGGAGTAACCTGAGCGCAGCTGATACTCCGGTTCGGGTCTTTTGCTGTGCAGTGGTTACAGGCATGGGATCCGGTGCTGGTTTTTGTGCTCACAGTCTGTGAGGTCTGAGGGGGGCGTGGACAGCACCTGCTTTATAAGGCCTCTTCTCAGGTTAAGCAGATGCTGCTGAATCTTTGTTGGTTAGTCAGTTCCTGAAAGTTAGCCAGTACTGTATAGCTTTGTATTTTGTTGTTGCTTACTGCAAATAGGCCTGGGCATTTGGTACTACACTCTGCCAATCCAGACCTAGCAGTAAGACTGGAGTCAGTCGTTTAGCCTGCTGAGGTTCTTTTGCTATTCTGTGAACCCAGCAGGTTTGTGGCTGTACTTTCAGACCTGCCTGCATAATCCTCTCTCACTGTGCAGGGCGTCCATGTGTCAGTTTAGTGGCAGTAAGCTGAACCTGGGCCCTGCAAGTGAGAATTAGGATTGTGGAGACTCTCCTTGTGTCTATTATTCCATCTCTGACCAAGGAGTTTACTGCCACACCCGTTGGTAACCCTTTAGGGTTTTGCTGTTGCCCTTAGCAACAGCATTTCGGGTCCTCTACGTATTAAAACACAACATCTTGCTTTTTCCATCTGAGCATTTCTAATACTAGGGAGACACCCAGTTTCTTAGCCTCTGGGCTTCTCTGTTCACTCTGTGTTGGTTTTGTTACCCTATCACCTTCTGTGTACGTTATGTCATATTTCCCAGTCTGTCTGTGAGTTCATTTGTTTTGCATCCCTCTCTGTTCAGACACCAGTACATTCCTGCAGGCACTGGTGTGTATAACAGTTCAAACACCAGTACATTCCTGCAGGCACTGGTGTGCATAACATATTCAGCAGCCCAATACTCCTGTTGAAATTTTGTGGGAATATGGAGCATACCCCTCAAAATACGTTGCAACAGGTGGTCGATCAGGTGCAGGTCCTGACTCGTCATCTTAATGATTTGTCCATTAAAATGCACACCTCCCAGGCCGCTGGCGGAGCTCCCGCAGCAGCAGCACCTTCAGGGGTTAAGGAGCCGAAAGTAAATCTTCCGGATCGTTTTTCTGGAGATCGCTCGCAGTTCTTTTGTTTCAAGGAGAGCTGCAAGTTATATTTCCAGCTTAGGCCTCAGTCTTCTGGGTCAGAGATTCAGCGGGTGGGCATAGTGATTTCCTTGCTACAAGGAGACCCACAGGTCTGGGCATATGGGTTGCAGCCTGACTGTCCGTCGCTTAAAAGTGTTGATGCTTTTTTTACGGCACTGGGCATGTTGTATGATGACCCTGACAAGACGGCCTCAGCCGAGGCTCAGATTTCGATCCTTAAGCAAGGGCGAAGGCCAGTTGAGGTTTACTGTACGGAGTTTCGGAGGTTGGCCCATGATACCCAGTGGAATGACCCAGCCCTGAGACACCAGTACCGAAGAGGTCTTTCTAACCAGATAAAAGACCAACTGGTACAATATCCCTTGCCTGATAGCTTGGATCAGCTCATGCAGTTATCCATCCGCGTGGATAGACGGCTGAGAGAGCGTAGGCTTGAAAGGGAGACCGAGGTTTCCTTCTTTCCCAAGGGAACCTCAGACTCTGAGGAATTTTCCGAGGAGCCTATGCAGATTGGGGCTACCCGCCTCTCCTCGCGTGAGAAGACGCGGAGGAGACAGCAGGGGTTGTGTTTGTACTGTGGGAATAAGGGTCATGTGGTAGTATCATGCCCAGAAAAGCCGGAAAACTTCAGGGCCTGAGGGTGATGGGAAATATCCTGTCAGGCCAGAAGTCAGAATTTCCCAAGAAGACTTTTATCATTCCGGTGACCTTGAAGATCCTCGGTCAAACTGTCAAGACTGAGGCCTTTGTGGACAGTGGGGCCGACGGGGTTTTTATGGACCGCCAATTCGCCCTGAAACACTCTGTTTCCTTAGTACCCTTGGCGTCGGAAATTGAGATTTGTGGGTTAAACGGGGAACCATTATCCCAGGGTAAAATTACCTCTTGCACTAGCCAGATTTCTTTGTTTATTGGAGCCACACACTCTGAAAAATTGTCCTTTTATGTGACTGTCTGTACTTTTGCCCCATTGGTGTTGGGGTTACCCTGGTTAAGGGCCCACAATCCTCAATTTGACTGGGTCTCTGGGGAGATTCTTAGTTGGGGTACTGATTGTTTCAGGAGTTGCTTGAGCCTTCCAGTCAGGCTCTCGCAGCTAAGTTTGCCAGGATTGCCAGGGTGTTATGCAGATTTTGCGGACGTGTTCTCCAAAAAAGTTGCAGAGGTACTACCTCCCCATCGCCCCTATGACTGTGCCATTGATTTGTTGCCGAATGCTAAGCTTCCCAAGAGCAGGTTGTACTCCCTGTCACGTCCTGAGACTCAGGCTATGGCAGAGTACATTCAGGAGAACTTGGCTAAAGGATTTATCAGACCTTCACAGTCTCCAGTTGGGTCGGGGTTCTTCTTCGTGGGTAAAAAGGACGGTTCATTGCGACCCTGCATCGACTTCAGGGAATTGAACCGTATCACGATTAAAAACTCATACCCACTGCCTCTCATTTCGGTCTTGTTTGACCAGCTTCGTACTGCCACCATTTTTTCTAAGATTGACCTACGCGGTGCGTACAATCTAATCCGAATAAGAGAGGGGGATGAATGGAAGACTGCCTTTAATACCCACTCAGGGCATTATGAATATTTGGTGATGCCTTTTGGGCTCTGTAATGCCCCGGCAGTCTTCCAGGATTTCATGAACGATGTGCTCAGGGAATATTTGGATAGATTCTTAGTTGTATACTTAGATGACATCCTAATCTTCTCCCATTCCCTGGAGGAACATCGGAAGCATGTACGCTTAGTCCTCCAGAAACTCAGAGACCACCGGCTTGGGGCGAAGCTGGAGAAGTGCGAATTTGAAGTTCAGCAAATCGCATTTCTAGGATATATTATCTCCCCAGAAGGTTTCCAAATGGAGGGTTCCAAGGTACAGGCAGTCCTGGATTGGGTGCAGCCCACTAGTTTGAAGGCGCTTCAGCGTTTCCTGGGCTTTGCAAATTTTTATAGACGATTTATCGCTGGATTTTCGTCTATAGTGGCGCCCTTGGTGGCACTCACTAAGAAAGGGGCGGATGTTGCTCACTGGTCTCGTGAGGCCAAAGCGGCTTTTGCCCGTCTCAAAAGGGCATTTGTCTCGGCCAAGGTGCTGCGACACCCAGATCCAGAGCGTCCTTTTGTGGTGGAGGTGGATGCCTCTGAGATGGGTATTGGGGCAGTGCTCTCTCAGATGGGAGTGTCTGATAATCGCCTTCATCCCTGTGCTTACTTTTCCCGTAAATTTTCGCCTGCCGAGATGAATTATGACGTGGGTAACCGGGAATTGTTGGCTATTAAGGATGCACTCGAGGAGTGGAGACACTGGCTTGAGGGGGCTAAGTTTGTGGTCTCAATTCTCACCGACCATAAGAATTTGGCATATTTAGAGTCAGCGAAGCGTCTCAATGCCAGGCAGGCACGATGGGCTTTGTTTTTTGCTCGCTTTAATTTTTTGATAACATATCGCCCTGGGTCAAAAAACATCAAGGCTGATGCGCTCTCGCGGAGTTTTGCTCCAATCCAGGAGACCACCGAGGAGCCGTTGCCCATTGTGTCCCCATCATGTATTAAAGTGGGCATTACCCAGGACCTCTTGTCATTAGTCCTTAGAGCACAGGAGCAGGCTCCTCCAGACCTTCCGGTAGGTCTTTTGTTTGTGCCTCCTAGGTTAAGACAGCGAGTGTTCCTGGAATTCCATGCCAAGAAGTCGGCAGGTCACCCGGGTATTGCCAGAACTCGGGAGTTGCTATCTAGGGCGGTGTGGTGGCCCTCGGTGGCTAAGGATGTGGATCAGTGGGTTCGGGCATGTGACATCTGTGCCCAAAATAAGACTCCTAGAGGGGTTCCTGTTGGCCCATTACATCCACTCTCTATTCCATCTAAGCCATGGACCCACATTTCAATGGATTTTGTTGTGGACTTGCCCAAATCCTCTGGGATGACAGCCATCTGGGTTGTCGTTGACAGGTTTTCGAAGATGGCGCACTTCGTTCCACTGGTTGGGCTGCCATCTGCCAGACGCCTGTCTGAATTATTTATGCTGCATGTTGTGCGCCTCCACGGGTTGCCACTTGATGTGGTCTCTGACCGCGGATCCCAGTTTGTGGCCAAATTCTGGAGGGCATTTTGTTCCGATCTCCAGATTTCTGTCAGCTTGTCGTCAGGCTACCATCCGCAGTCTAATGGGCAGACTGAAAGGGTGAACCAGACCTTGGAGCAGTTCCTCAGGTGTTATGTCTCCAAGTGTCAGACTGACTGGGTTGCTCATCTGTCAATGGCGGAGTTTGCCTATAACAACGCGGCTCACTCTGCTACAGGGATCTCTCCCTTCCTTTGTGTGTATGGGCATCATCCTAAGGCCAATTCTTTTGACCCCCTGGACTCCACGCCTGGTGGTTCCTCTGTCGTTTCGGTCCTTAGAGGTATTTGGAGGAAAGTGAAGAAAGCCCTTGTGTCTGTGTCATTAGTGACCAAAAGGGTTTTTGATAAGCGGAAAAGACCCTGCAGCTTCAAATTAGGAGACTTCGTCTGGTTGTCTACCAAGAATTTGAAGTTGAAACAGCCATCTCATAAGTTAGGCCCCCGGTTCATCGGCCCTTATAAGATCACCAGGGTTATCAATCCGGTGGCATTTCAGTTAGATCTGCCCCGTTCTTTGGGTATCAATAAAACATTTCATTGTTCCCTTTTAAAACGGGCGATTAGTAATCCTTCTTCCAGAGGAAGACCTTCCCCTCTTCTGATACGTGGCCAGAGGGAGTTTGTTGTTGAAAGGATTCTTGACTCCAAGATGGTTCGGGGTCGGCTGTCATTTTTGGTGCACTGGAAAGGGGTATGGCCCGGAGGAGCGGTCGTGGGTGCGCAGTTGTGATCTTCATGCCCCCAGACTGATACGCTCTTTCTTCTCGCAGTTCCCCGATAAACCCGGTGGTAGGGGTTCTTTGACCCCTCATCAGAGGGGGGGTACTGTTAGGGTCTCCTGCCCTGTGCTGCCACGTCGTCATGGCAACCGGGAGACAAGTGCTAGCGGAGTAACCTGAGCGCAGCTGATACTCCGGTTCGGGTCTTTTGCTGTGCAGTGGTTACAGGCATGGGATCCGGTGCTGGTTTTTGTGCTCACAGTCTGTGAGGTCTGAGGGGGGCGTGGACAGCACCTGCTTTATAAGGCCTCTTCTCAGGTTAAGCAGATGCTGCTGAATCTTTGTTGGTTAGTCAGTTCCTGAAAGTTAGCCAGTACTGTATAGCTTTGTATTTTGTTGTTGCTTACTGCAAATAGGCCTGGGCATTTGGTACTACACTCTGCCAATCCAGACCTAGCAGTAAGACTGGAGTCAGTCGTTTAGCCTGTTGAGGTTCTTTTGCTATTCTGTGAACCCAGCAGGTTTGTGGCTGTACTTTCAGACCTGCCTGCATAATCCTCTCTCACTGTGCAGGGCGTCCATGTGTCAGTTTAGTGGCAGTAAGCTGAACCTGGGCCCTGCAAGTGAGAATTAGGATTGTGGAGACTCTCCTTGTGTCTATTATTCCATCTCTGACCAAGGAGTTTACTGCCACACCCGTTGGTAACCCTTTAGGGTTTTGCTGTTGCCCTTAGCAACAGTATTTCGGGTTCTCTACGTATTAAAACACAACATCTTGCTTTTTCCATCTGAGCATTTCTAATACTAGGGAGACACCCAGTTTCTTAGCCTCTGGGCTTCTCTGTTCACTCTGTGTTGGTTTTGTTACCCTATCACCTTCTGTGTACGTTATGTCATATTTCCCAGTCTGTCTGTGAGTTCATTTGTTTTGCATCCCTCTCTGTTCAGACACCAGTACATTCCTGCAGGCACTGGTGTGTATAACAGTTCAAACACCAGTACATTCCTGCAGGCACTGGTGTGCATAACAGTTCTGCAAGATAGCTATCCAATCTGAATCATATCATTTAAATTATAGATTATTGCAGTCATTATAGATCTGTGTTAAATCGGATACATTTGTTGCTATATAGGTAAATTTGAAATAACAGTATTTTAAGGAAGTAAGTGTAAAGACACAAACGCAGGTCTGCATAAAAGTTTATACAGAACAAGTTGTGTCTAGTGGACAATAGTAATTAGTATTGTTCACATTTATAGAGTTGTGTGATTTGTTTTATTGCGTACGCACATTGGTACACGTGGTACGGAACGTGAGAACAGCGTACAAAAACGTGCACGTGGCGCAAGGCTGCACACGTGGCATAGTGGTATGCACTGTTGCGTAATTACGCAAGCTTGCGTAGGGTTGTGTGCGCATAATAAAAGCACATGATATTTGTTCAATTAAGGTTGGACAGTAGCCAGGCCACAATAGCACAAAACTACCTGGTTTCTAAAGCAGATTAGTATAAAACTTTTGTTTAAACTGTATTGCCTCTGGGGGTAAAGCTGCCAATCTGAATGAATTAAAATTTTCTGTACAGAAAAACAAAGTGTATTTGAGTGAGCAAACGTGGGTGTGAGTAGATTCAAACCCCAGAATTCGGGATCCCGTCGTGTGGTACACCAAGTAAGTTAAGGTTTGGTGGCGTGAGGCGGCTGACTCACGTTAGTATAGATTGAAATATGCAAATCATGAAGAGATTTGCAGAGGAGCGTAATAGGGAATTGTGCATTGTGTAGTATTGAAGTAAAAAGGTTTTTTGTTACGCTCCGGCTGAAGGGTCGCAGTTTGTACATCGACCCGTGGTCGTACGGCAGATAGGTAACAAGTACCTATATGCTGTGCGATTGGACCGCGCGTTTGTGGGTGCGATATATAGCGCAACTTGATACCCTTTTATGAGCTTTTGCGTAAAGTCGCAGTATTAGCGCTGTGTAGAGCATACGCAAGCGTGATTTGTGTATAAAAAGTGTATAGGGAGTTTTCGCTGGTCTCTCTCAGGAAAATCTACAGCGGTGGATATTTGCTGGAAAGGGTAAGTCACTCCTAGCACTTCCAGTAAATATAAACCAATTAGGTTGACCTCACTGGGTACGCGGTGGTCACTATTGGAGTGAGTCGTGGTACTCAGCGGAGAAGGAGTGGGTGAAAGCGCTCTAAGAACTTTCACCATCTATCCGTGTCGTGCATTGGGGATTGCGTAAAAGGAAAAAGTCCGCGATGGGATCCAATTGCACAAGCGGTGGACGTATGGTAGCCAGGGTTCAGGTTGAAGAGCCGCGGCCCAAGGGGTCAGCGAGGTTTGTTATGTTTGGAAAATATGGTCCACACACTGAAGACTTTTTGTCTGAATGGGTACGTATGACTGACAAAGATAGGGTACCATTCCCTAAGGTGGGCAGCTTTGAACCAGAGGTACTGCAGAATGTAAGCAGTAAAATATGTCTGATAAAATCCAGAAAACAAAGGGTCAGACATACAAAGTGTTTAAACCTGTGGCAGCAAGAGGGGTTGGTGAGTTTGATCCTAAGGTATTGCAGGTGGTATGTCTAACCAAAGTCATATAAGACAAGAATGGAAATATAAGAACTGTTTGAACTTGTAGCAACAATAAACAAGTAGGAAGAAAAAAAGAGAATGCAAGTACACCGCCATATGTAGATGTGGAAGCCGTTACAGCCAGCATACAAACTATAGAAAATAATAAAAATATGAAAAATATGACTGTAACCTATATATGTACTAATGAATGTTGAAGTTTTATTTAGGAGGAGAAGGTGACCTGATTGTTTTCAGCCATTTCTCATGCACCCAGAGGAGTATCCAACCGGTAAAAGAAGAGCAGTAGCCTGTGGGGGAAGTGGCTGAGACCAGTGGAACAGGTAAGTATGGTATCATTCGTGTACATATATAGTAAAACCAAAAAAAAAAAAAGTAACGTCAGAAATGGAGAAAAACCTGTCCGCACATTTGTATTTGCCAGTAGGAAAGCGGACAGAGACAAGGTAACACCCGGGTATTTCTTTCAGTTACCATATAAGAAGTATTCATTCCTTTAATGCCCCTAGTCAAGATGAGCTTGGAAATGTTTGTTGGACCATGTACAGACCCTTAATACGGGATGAGAAGGATTGAATGAATACTTTGCATGACCTAGAAGCTTGTTAAACTTTTTTTTTTTTTTTTTTTGTCTTTTGCAGTAATAGAAAACTCTCCATCTGGATAAGACCACTGGCAAACACTAATTCGGCAAATGGGAGGTGGCTGTCTCTGTGCAAATGGACGGGCTCAATAAGGCATTGAGTGTCAGGGTACAGACTTCTTTGCAAAATTGGAAAGGGGTCACAGTAGCTAATCTTAGATAGGGTGCTATTGAACATTACAAGCATAGTGCTAGGCGCAGAGAATAGGTGGAGAGGTTGAGGACGGTAAGTATACTGGCACATACAGGAAAGACCCATCAGTCCAAACCCCAGATCCCTAATGGTCAATAATCTGTTACACTTGTAGGAAGGAAGGGCATTTTGCCAGAGATTGTAGGAGTAGTAGGACACATAGTCAATATAGACCCCCTAGACAGAAAACACAAGCCACATTATTAAACACATAGACGGGACCAAGGGACATATAGTAAGGAATCATAAGCCATATAGAAAACACAGATTCGGCTAATGGGAAGAACAAAATAAATGCAACATTACCCTTTGACAAAACTTGCTGGGGTTAAGATGGGGCCTCTAAACTTTTGCTTCTTTTTCCTAGCAGAAATGGCCCCTGATTAACATAATTTTGTTAGATATGATATACATATACTGTGCTCCCGCTCAGGAAGAACAAACTATGTTAGACACCCACGAAGACTAATGTCGCATTCTACAGTTCTAGATACATGTCCATCACAGGTAGAGGAAATTATCTCACAGATACCGGGTTCCCTATGAACTTAGGATGGACAGGACACTGGATTGATGGCTGGGATAGTCCCAATAGCGATACGATAAACACAGAATTTTTTTAAGGGGGGTATGCCAAGTAGAGAATCACTTCCCCGTAGTGCCCAATCCAGTTGTCAAATTTTTATAAAATCTTCACCTCTACAAACTCATCTGTCACCAACCTCTATTCTGTTTCTCTACAGTTTCCTCTTCATCTTTTGTGTTCACACAGGGTGGTACAATACATGGACCCAATTACAGTTCAAACTCCACATGCCTAGGTCCTTCAGAGTTCTGCCCAAACCCAGTATATCTCAACAGTACGATAACACCAGTATTACTGCAGTGTGCCTTGTCATGCACAAAGGGTGGAGAATGGGAATACTGGTGAAGAGAAATTTTGTATAGACACTGATATGCCTGTTGGTGAATGGCAAACCTGACATTTTCTTTTTCATTTTCTTCTTCTTTCTCTCCTCTAGAGATGTTTTTTTTTTTTTTGAGTTATGCTCATGATACTCTACATTGCAAACACACGATAGTAAATAAAAATGAAAAATTTGTGTTCCCTACAGGAAAAGGCAGTCTGGAGGACAAAGGGGTATGGTCAGGAGTCCTCAGGACTGTGGACAGGTGGACACGGTAAGCCAGTAGCCCCCAGAGCATACCTTCCAAGTCTAGCTGAGGTGGTACACGGTCTGACTCATCTAGGCAAAGAGGGTATGTGCAGGCTGATGAGAGCCTACTGGTGTGCGCAAGGATTCTATTCTCATGCAGGTAATACCCCTTTCACATCGCACAAATAACCCAGTATCGACACGGCATATTGCCGTGTCGAAACGGGTCAGTGTGCGATGTGAAAGCACTTTTGCAGAATTCGTCAGACGAAGGACGATGATGTCTGAAACGCGTTAAGCGTGCTGCTCTCCCACTTGTCATCACCCCATCTCAGTGCTGTTTTCTGGAGATCCGGCTGTTTCCTTGTTCCGGAGCTCGGTACAGCCAACCCAAAACTCCATCTGGGACTAATGAGGACTTTCCACAAAACTACTGCTATTGCCTGAGAGGGAATTCTGTGATATGCGCTTTTATCTTCTATGTTTGTAAGTGTGTCATTGTCATTAAAACTTGTGTGTTTTTAAAACGATAATTTGCACTATCCATGTTTTTAATGTGTTCCCCTTTATGAGCAAAAACCAACCAGCTCTCAGATTATATAAAGGGGACACAGTTTATTACAGATGGTACACCTTAAAGAAATACTCTGAATATACCATCAATCAATTGTGAAGTTGATACCTCATAACAAGGACGGTATTACTCTCCTTTTTTTTTTTTTTTTTATTCTATCTCTATCTGTGGTGAACAGAGGGTGAACTGGTTCTATTTGTGGAGCGCTTGTGGTCTATTGTCTAAATTTTCTAACACTGTAAAGTCAGAGAAAAATCAAAGGTCTAGTAGTTATGGAGTTCAGAGGTAATCAGGAACAATCAGACAATGGCTATTCACACATTGCAGATAAAGATCTCATTAATATATGTGGAAGAAAGGTTTATGAGTGGCTATCCCCGAACTCCGAAGGTTTATGTTATTTAGGAAGGACACTACTTATAACCCTTGTTCAATTTTTAAACAGACCTAGCATATGTTCCAGAGATGGAAACAATGTTCAGAAAATGATAGGAATATGTAGATCATGAAAATTTTATATGTCACTGTCACGATTTGTTTGTGTCTTCTTCATCTACCCAGCAGAACCTCAATCGAATCCAAACATCAGTGTACAAAGACGTAGGTACATGTATGTGTGAAATGTTCGTCGCAAATCAGACATTATAGGCCAAAGCACTGTCCCAGCATACTCTATAGGTTGAATGTTGTCCCACACCCAACCAGTGGTCCCGTGACCGCCGAGTGCATATAGAGGATGTCTCGTCCTCCTCCCTGTCTTCCCATAATATAGTCAAGTGTCTGATTTGCGAAATGAATACATACTTGTGTCTAGGTCACCGATTCTTGTATGAAATATTTTTTTTCTTATGTTAATAATTGATGGCAGTTATTGTTTAAGGGTGAACTGTCGTAGTCAAAAATATTACATAAAAAGAACATATAAACTACACACATTATGAGTAGCTGTACTTGCAAATACGCGCAGCGAGCACAGCAAAATATGGTAACACACGCATTTACACGGACATGCCACAGAGATGGAGTCGACACTTATTTCATACAGTACATAATTATAATAATATCAAGCGCCAGACATCATGATGATTTAAAATTATATAATGAAGTAATGTCATGTATGTGTATTATTTGAACGAAGCAAGATAGACCTGTCATATTTACTATTAAAGCAACCAGATTAATGTGTAGATTCAGTTGATACTTTTTATTAAGTTGTAGGACATTGCAACAAATAGTTATGATTAAGTGTATGAAAGGTAAAATCACTTTTATTAGAACAATAATAGATATTCCAAACAGGTAGTGGACAGGAAGCTCAGGCCAGCCTGTCACAACTGAGGGCCTGAGCTGACGGAAGGCAGCCTCAGTTGTAGGGGCTGAGATGTACCGGAACCTGGGAGGTTGTATCAGACCCCTGGACATGTAAGTAACATGAAGAGAAACCGCCCGAAGGCGTGACCACGACAACTTGAGTAAAAGTCAATGATATTTATTTATGACAAACTCCATGCATCACAGTAGCAGTAAAAAGAAACATAAAAATCAGCAGAGAAATAATAATACAGTTCCTGGGTACTACAGGGTGGCAGGGGCCACAGAGCTCTGGTGGTATGAGACAGTTCTTATTATCTGCAAGTTGGAAAGTCCTTACCAGGCTCAACTGTAGCAATGAGGAAAGCCCAGGGTCGTATCAGCTGGTGTTCCAGGGAAAGCTGGACTGCTGTAGATAAAATGCTGCTGTGGGTACTGGTTAGAACCAGACAGGTGTTGGCACGGAGTGGATACTGGCTGGAACCAGTTAAATAATAAATAAAGCTTGAGAGCGATGCAATATAGATGAAATGTAGAATTTGAGAGCGGAGAAATAATAATACCGGTGGAGAGTGGTAAACTGCAGAAAGGACACCGGCCCTTTAAGAGAAGCTGTACACTGCTGGAAGCTGAGCTGGAAGCAGGTGATGTTGTAGCTGGAAACAGGTGAGTCCAGAATGGATCGGAGAGTCAGGCTACACCGCAGATGGCATGCTGGTGCGGGTCTCTATAGCAGAAGTCTGGAGACAGGAGCTGGAACCTGGAAGACATTCACAGGAGAGAGACAAACTGGAACTAGGTTTGACAACCAAAGCACTGACGCCTTCCTTGCTCAGGCACAACCTATTTATACCTGCAGCAAGGAAGGCATTGGCTAGGCAATTATGCAAATTAATAATACAGACAGCAGATTGGTGAATATGATCAGATGACAGAATCCAAGATGGCTGCGCCCATGCAGACACTTGGAGGGAAGTTTGGTTTGTAATCCATGTGGTCTGGAAAACAGTAATGGCGGCGCCGGCCACCGGAGACAGGAGACGCCAGGCTGACAGGTGCACATCCAACCACGCGGACACAGCGGAGGCCGCGGCTGACGTAATCGCCACTCTGAATGCAGAAGCTCAGGAACGGCGGCGGAGGCCGCGGGAGACGCCATGCCAGATGTATAAGGCGTTACTGTGACAGCGTCCAGAGAGACAGGAGAGGATGCGGGAATATGCACATCAGGATAACAGATGGGATCCGGTCCTGGAGCGCTGAGCCAGCCTTAGGAGGCATCTGATGGGTAAGAAATGGCGTCCAGATACCCGGATCGTGACACAGCCCCTTTGGAGGTCTTCAAGGCTGTTTAGCATACGAACAAACCAGTGACTCATCATGAATGAGAAAGTTCCCTCCCCCAAACTAGATAACATTGCTGATCACACAGTTCTCAGTTGCTGTTTTGTCTTAGAGGATGATGGAGTGCCTGCATGATTTTACAGAGATAGAGTGATATGGAGAGACGAATTTATATGAGAAAGATAATGGTATTGTATGCTGTAACTATGTATTAACTGCTTACTGTATAAATTGTAATCATATAATTATGTGTATACTGTACATTGTAATATATTGAACCCATGTCCTTTTAATAACAAATATATACATCAATGAGCTTTGGAACTCAGATAATGTGTGGGTGTATTGTTTTCTCTTATGGGATGCAGTGTTTTGCTATGTATAGCACACATTCATGGCACATGGTAATAAGAGTTGCAGGCGTTTACAATATATATTAGAGCGGGCATTTTAAATATTTGTAAGAAAGCAATTTGGCATTCACATCTATTATGCAGTCAAGGTAGGTTGGCCAGCTTCCAGACAGACCTTGGCTAGATGGATTAAGATGGATCAAGCTTACTTTCATGCTAGTCTACAACCGCCTGAATCCATTTCAGCACATTTCACGCGTTCTGTAGGAACGTCATGGGCAGCGGGTCGTGGAGTTTCCACAATGCCACTGACAATGCTAAATTCCCTTGTCGTATAAACAACCCTTTATGAAGTCTAAGAACACTGTACGCTGTTTGCTTAAGAAGTACCGTAATGGTACGCTAGTTGCGTAACGATCGCTCAGCCGTAGGCGAGACGCTCAAGCGTCACGTTCGCTCACGGCCCAGTGATCACAGGACACGTTATTGGCTATGACTAGAGTAATGATTCGCTATGGCGTAGCGGACGCTCGAGACCACGAGGAGATCACCAGCGGCGCAGACGCTCACAACGCTATACCTTTATGTCTAAACTTTATACCAATGAAATACACGGAATACCTTAATGTGAATACAGGGTGTAAGTGCAACCTGACTAACTACAAAGCTGCTTGAGCGTCACCGACGCTCAAGTGAACACTTAACACTATAGGAAATACACAGATACTGGTTTAGGGTCCAAAGCCTATTAACTGTATTATATCTAATGTATTTGTAAAAGGGGATAACAGTACAAATGATACACTACAATATAACAGAGACTTCCTAACCAAAATACAATACTATCTAATACAATACAATGCTAGTCTAGGGGAGATACGAGAGAAAGAGAAGGGAAAGAGAGAGAGAGACGGAGAGAGATGAGAGAAATTGGCTCACAGAAAGACAATGATTACGGAGAGAAACTTACGCACAAGGGTAAACGATCGCATGCGCCTGGACATCCAGCACCCGATTTTCAGCAATGAGAACCGTTGAAGAGTGAGAGCTGGATGTGGTCGGCCTGCCTATTTATGCCCCACACACAATGCAATCTCATAGTCCCTACAATCCCATTGTCCATTGGATGAAGGAATTCGACCCTGTATCACAACAAAAGGTCATAGGTTGATTCATACAGGTGGGCTGTGACGATTTCCAACAGCTCAGGTGGGTGGGAAACTAGGTTTCCCGCCGCATACCTGAGTATGTGTAAATAATAGAAATGGACATAAACTTCTTATGTCCATAACTATTCGCACGAGCGATTAATACGCTCCAAACCAACACCGGAATATTGCTAATTAAATACTCTTCCGATGGGTACCAAACACTGCTGTATGATTCCTGTTAGACCCTTCGTACAATACAAAGAGGGATTACTTTAAACAGGGACCTTCTATATTAACCAAACTTTCAGAAACTATCAAAGAGATCATGATCTATAAACTACATTAATTGTGAAAATATGTAACGAATGAGTCGCACGCTACGACTACATAAACTCTACCGTAAATACGCATACCGCGCCTGCGAGTGCACGCTATTGCGGGTATGCGCCTTCACGGGAGAGCGTACGCATGCGCAGCACGGACCAGTGTGCGGTGCAAATATGGCAACGTGCATGGGGATATTTTTCTGACTTTGACAGTCCACCCTTTGGCAGTCAATAATAACTGCCACCTTCTAAAACATTTCAAAAGGAGAAAAATATATGTCAGGGGTTAATTCATTTCCATGGTTGGGTGAGGGAGGAGAGAGGAGTAGGTGTGAAGAGGGTATGACCTAGTGTGATAGCAGAAGCATGTGTGTATGAGTCCATGTTTGGAGGGTCATGTATCATCGTGCCGTACGTGTTGTAAATCAAGCTTCGAGGTATTGCGAAGTATACATTTGAATTCCTTCTTATCCTGTGGTACAGGTCTGTGGATGGGCTGTCAAACTTTACCGAGCTCTTTTCGGATTTTGAACAAAATGGGGAGCACATTTTAGTTGATGATACATGAATGGGGGAGGTATGTGGTTGCTGATATCTGTGCCTGTATTCCCTATCGTCTATGTGTGTCATTACCTGAGGGTTGTAGAGATGAAGATAAAGAACACTTATGGAAAATGCAATGATATTCTATGTCAGGGAAATGTACATCTGTCGTCGAAGTTGTGTTCGGTATCTGTTGAGAGTCGTCTTCTTTGCGCTGTATTGCTCCTTGGGCATGAGCAAATAGCTTTGTCAGAGCCATCGGATTTACAAAAAAATGTTGGGCTAGCGTGAGTTTAAAAGTACTAGGGAAACTGGGGATCCATGGCAAAGTTCATCAAATGTCCATTTCTCAAGTGGTCAAAACTTCATCTTTGGTGCTTGTCTGTTGTCTGTATAGCGTCTCGTCAACTTCCTCGTCCAAGGGGGTCTTTGTATCTTGGAGAAAAGCAGAAAAACAGGTGAAAGAAACGGACCGTATAATCGCATTTTCATCACATTCTGGTTTCTATTATTGGGTCATAAATCAAATCCAGGTTAATTACAGTTTCCTCACTCCTCAAACTCATCACTTTTGTACTTTGTTTGCACCTCATTAAAGCCTGCCCGCATCTAAATATCAATCCAATCGATATAACGACACCCAAGATACATAGTAGAAACTTTCCAACATCCATTATGACTCCTTGAGCCCAGTCTCCTAAACCGGAGAACCAATTTCGCGGGTTCAACCATGACACCCAACCAGTCAGCTCATTACCTACAGCAGCAAGGGTGAGATTGTGTTTTCGACGAAATTCCCACTTTAATTGCAGAATATCGTCCATCTTTTGGTCTATGACCTCTACCGGATCCTCGGTGCTATTCGTGATATAAGTGCAACACTTTATGCCGTACTGTGTTGCCAATGTAACACAATATCCGCCTGTTACTGCTGTAAGATAATTAAGAACCATCCTATGCTGAACTAGTTCCGTTTTGTAAGCTTGAAGTTCTCTTCCAGTGTATCTAAACGTGTCATCATACATTTCAGTGATATTATCTAACAAATTGGCGAGTGCGGAAATGTATCTATAATTCATCACTCCTCGAGCGGTGCGAGTGAAATCTAACGCTACCAGGACCTGAATCCCGGTGGATTCATGGATAAGATCAGAGGCCGGATGCTCTAACCTTTCTGACAGTTGTCTTTTAACTCGGTGCTCGTAATGAGTGTGAGTATAAGGAGCTTGGGCACCACGGTGTATGTCTTTCATTTTGTCATGTGTTACAGTCATCACTTCAGGCAATACTTTTCCAATATAACACAATCCTTCAGAGTTTGGGGCAAGCCACTTGTACGCCTTTCTCCCGCATATGAAATATGCGTCATCGGGGAGAACATATGGGACGGAGAAGGACATTACCATGTTACAAACCTTCCAGGTGAAATCTCCTGACCCTAATTCTTCCATCTGCTTAATGCACGTATCAGTTTGTACGATATGTGCACAGTATCCTGGTGATACCTCTCCAACTCTAGTAATCCTATTTCCTAAGGTATATCGATACCGGAAAGATTTTCCTCTACTGGCTATGTGGCGTACAAGCTCTGTATCTGTAGGCATTCTATCTGCTCTGTGTGAAAAGGTCATGGTAAGGTTGCTCCATGACACTTCCCAATTTCCCGGCTTACGGGGGTTGGAGATATTAAAACATAAGAGGGACCTATCCACATGGTATTGGTGGAGCTTCAAACTAGGAGGGCTGGAGATGTTAAATCTCCGGTCCACCGGTCTCCCACCACTTAGCTCAAGTACCTCCCCTAACGTTAAAGGAAATGGTACTAGCCCTGATTTGCTATGACCCTGAGGTACTTGAGAGCATACCCAACAATCTGTTTGGTTTAACACGTTACCCACTAAAGAGTGATAGTCACTCAATGGATGCCGGTCCATATGGATATTAAAACTGGATTGGCATTTCTTTATGCATCCATCTTCAACCAGATTATCACAGAGCCTACAGATACAATTTTCTTCAGCTAACAATCCATCACAATTTCTTCTATCGGATCGTTTTCTGATACTCGCCTTTGCTTGTTGGTTTGGTTGATCTTGGAAAACTACGCCTCCATCATCATAATCGGAACCCATTCCAGATCCTCTCTCGACCTCTATGGTACTCTCGCCGGAACAGACTGCTCTGGTCAACATCACGGTTAACATCAAAATCCGGATCACAGTCTCTTGGGGCAAGTCCATCTTTGAGGAGGAAATAGAGAAGAATGAGAAGGGGGAAAAAAGAAATTTCAAGGAAGAGGGGATGGGAAGTGGAGAAAAACAATAAAAGGGAGAGGGGAGTCGACAACTGCTTTCGGTCTTCAAGGCTCAGGTGCCGCCCCAGTCCTCCTGGAACAGACACTCCAGTGATACAACCTCTACCGTCTGTTCCTTATCACGGGACTTCTCTGGATCAGCAACCTTTTTGCAGTGGGATGAATGGACCCAAGTCTCTCTCTCAGCCACCTTCAATGCTGTGGTGCTAGTCAATAAGACCTGGTATGGTCCTTCCCATCTATCAATAAGACAACCTGAGCGTAGAAAATTTCGTATCATTACATAATCCCCAGGTTCAATGTCATGACAATTACTATCTGGTAAATCAGGAATCACCAACTTCAGATTATCATTTTGATTCCTCAACTGCTTACTCATTTAAATCAAGTACTTCACAGTTACTTCATTGTTACATTTCAAATCATCCTGAGGGTTAATCATGACATGCGGTTGTCGACCAAACAAGATTTCAAAAGGAGACAGATTAAGAGGGGACCTGGGAGTGGTTCTGATGCTATACAAAACAATGGGTAAAGCTTCTGGCCACGTCAATCCTGTCTCTGCCATTACTTTACTCAATTTATTTTTAATAGTGCTGTTCACTCTTTCGACCTTCGCGCTCGCCTGTGGACGGTACGGAGTGTGCAGCTTGCTATCAATTCCCATCAACTTACACATTCCTTGAAAGACATCACCTGTAAAATGGGTACCCCTATCACTTTCAATGATTCTAGGGATACCATATCTACATACAAATTCCTGCACAATTTTCTTAGCTGTAAACATAGCGGTATTTGTAGCTGCTGGGAAAGCTTCGACCCAATTCGAGAAAACATCTATACAAACAAGTACATATTTCAAATTTCGACATGGGGGTAATTGAATGAAGTCGATTTGTATTACCTGGAAAGGGCCGCCGGCAGGTGGGATATGGGATGGTTCTGTAGGTATTGCCTTTCCAATATTCTTTCTCAGACAGGTAAGGCATGACATTGCTCTTTTACTCGCATGAGAGGAGAATCCTGGGGCGCACCAGTATGCTCTTACCAATTTGCACATCCCCTCCTTGCCTAGATGAGTCAGCCCGTGAGCTGCTTCAGCCAGACATGGAAGGTATGCCCTGGGGGCCACTGGTTTACCATGTCCATCCGTCCAGAGCCCTGAGGACTCCTGGCCATATCCCTTTGCCTTCCAGACTGCTCTTTCCTGTGTGGAACACAAATTCTGCATCTCACACAACTTTTGTGTGTTGATGGTATTAAATACCATCAGTTGTGTGGTGTCTGTCTGTATGGGGGTAGCAGCTGCAAGCTTTGCAGCTTCGTCTGCTCGGCTGTTACCAAGGGATACTGGGTCTTGGCTATATGTATGTGCTTTACATTTGATAACAGCCACTCTGTCGGGTTCCTGTATCGCTGTTAGAAGCCTTTTTATATATGCTGCATGCGCTATCGGTGTACCAGCTGCCGTCATGAAATTTCTGAGGCGCCATAGGGCTCCGAAATCATGTACTACCCCGAAGGCGTATCTAGAGTCGGTGTAGATATTGGCTGACTTACCCTTAGCCAATTCACATGCTCTGGTTAGGGCGACCAGTTCAGCAACCTGGGCTGAGTGAGGTGGGCCTAGCGGTTCCGCTTCTATGGTGTCTTGGTCATCTACGACTGCGTATCCAGTACACAAGTCTCCCGAGTCTGACTGTCTATGACAACTACCGTCCGTGTAGAACGTGAGTTCTGCATCTTCCAGTGGATTGTCACTGATGTCAGGCCTTGCGGTGAAATTTTGGGTCAAATATTCCATACAATCATGTGTATCTTCCTTTGCATTAAATCCTCCTTCCCCATCACTCTCACCTTCCACCCTTTGTGCCTGACCAGGCACACCTGGGAGAAAAGTTGCAGGATTTAATGCGCTGCATCTCCTTATGGTGATGTTTACTGGGGCCATTAATGCCAATTCCCATCTTGTAAACCTTGCAGATGAGACGTGTCTGGTTTGGGCAGAATTCAATAAGGCAGATACCGCATGTGGTGTATGGATTGTGAGGTTGTGGCCTAGCACGACATCTTCGCTTTTTGTCACTAGCAATGCTATCGCCGCAACGCTACGCAAGCATGTGGGGAGGGATCGCGCTACCGTGTCTAGCTGGGCGCTGTAGTATGCGACTGGCCTGCTGGTGTCACCGTGTTTTTGGGTTAGTACACCTGCTGCGCACCCAGCACTTTCTGTTCCGTATAGTTCAAAGGGTTTCCCATAGTCTGGCATACCTAGTGCTGGTGCCTGCGTTAGGCACTGTTTGAGTCTCTCAAATGCTGTTTCGGATTCGTCTGTATGCGAAATCCGATCAGGTTTGTTTGAAGAGACCATTTCCTGCAAAGGTAACGCCAATATGGAAAACCCTGGGATCCAATTACGGCAATACCCACACATTCCTAAAAACGTCCTGATCTGTTGCTGGGTTTGTGGCAGTGTCATGTCTCTAATGGCTTGGATTCTATCAGCGGTCAGGTGTCTCAGTCCTTGTGTTAGACAGTGTCCCAAATATTTTACCTTAGTTTGGCATAATTGTAACTTGTCTTTGGACACCTTGTGTCCGGTGTCTGAAAGATGAAACAGGAGCTGTTTCGTATCCTTCAGAGATGCTTCCAGTGAATCTGAACACAGTAATAAATCGTCCACATACTGTATCAATATTGATCCACTGTCTGGTTGGAAAGACTGTAAACAATCATGCAAAGCCTGAGAAAATATACTTGGACTATCTATGAAACCTTGGGGTAACCGAGTCCACGTGTATTGGACTCCTCTGTATGTGAATGCAAACAAATATTGGCTGTCAGGGTGCAGAGGTACCGAAAAGAAAGCGGAGCAGAGGTCAATAACAGTGAAAAATTTGGCAGTGGGAGGAATTTGCATTAGGATGACAGCTGGATTAGGCACTACGGGGAACTGACTTTCAACTATTTTGTTAATCCCCCTTAGATCCTGCACTAGCCTGTAACCCCTCCCCCCACTCTTTTTAACAGGGAAGATGGGACTATTTGCTGTGCTGGACGTTCTTACTAGAATGCCCTGTTGTAGCAAGCGCTCTATTACGGGAAAAACTCCTAACTCCACCTCTGGCTTCAGAGGATACTGTGGGATTTTTGGAGCTATCCTACCATCTTTTACTTGTACAATTACTGGAGCTACGTTTGCCATTAATCCAGTGTCCTGTCCATCTTTTGTCCAAAGTGACTCTGGTATCTGAGATGTCATCTCTTCTACTTGGGATGGATTCCTATTTGTCATAATGGAATGTGACATTAATTTTGATGGGGAGTCTAACATGTCTCGTACCTCCTGAGCGTGATTCTCAGGTATGTCCAAGAATACACCTTCAGGAGTACAATAAATGACGCAACCCATTTTACATAGTAAGTCTCTACCCAGGAGATTAGTTGGTGCCGATGCAGCCAGCAAAAAGGAATGCTTGGTATGCAAAGGCCCTATTGTAATCTCGGCTGGTTTGCTAACAGGGTAGTGCTGGACTACTCCTGTTACTCCCATGGCTGGAATTGTCCTACCAGTGGTTCTCATGCCCACTGTCGAATTTATCACTGACTTGGCCGCCCCTGTGTCTACAAGAAAGTTTAAAGTTTTACCAGCTACATTGATTGCAATCTCTGGTTCACTTCCAAGACTGGCAATCAACTTAACTGGCTGCAGATTACAGGTATGGCCACACCCCTAGTGGGTATGCTGACCTCCCTGAATCCCGCTGGCAGCGACTACTTGTGAGGGGGTTAGCTGGGAACTACCAGAGGCATGCCAATCTCTGTTCGGGGGATATCTTTTTGTTTCCCCTGTATGTGGCTCGAAACTCCGCCTCTGTGGACCCTGCTCCCAATGTCGTGTGTCGTGTCGTTGTCTAGGGGGTTGAAAAGATCTTTGTACACTCTTTGTTCTACATTCTCGTGCATAGTGTCCCGGTCTGTTACAAGAAAAACATGTCATTACACTTGCCTTACCCACAGGATTCGGTGGTACATACGCAGGCTGCCTTGTGGTCAGCGCCTGTATACTTACGGACATCAACTTATCACTTTGCGACTCCCTGTGCCTAGTGATGTTTCTGTCGTGATCAATAGCAGCCTCTCTCAATGTGGACACTGACAGACCTCGCCAACATGGTTGTGTGGTCTGTACCCTAGCTTTTAATGTTTCTTTCAAACCATCCATCAGTACAGATACTGCTACTTCTCGATGGTTTGGGTTGGTCTTAATGTCTTCTATACCAGTGTACTTTGCCATTTCTAATAGTGCCCGGTGAAAATATTCTGTTGCCGTTTCGGACTCCTTTTGCTTAATGGAAAATATTTTATTCCATTTAACAACGGCTGGGAAATACTCCTTTAGCTGTAAATTTATCCTTTTTACATTATCCTTGTTGTACACGTCTGTAAGCGGTACATCTTTATCCAAGGCGCAGTCAACTAAGAATTGAGTTGCGTCGACATTGGAAGGTAAGCAAGCTCTTAGCAGTATCTGCCAATCCTTGTTGTTGGGTTCTACAGTGTTACCTAGATCCCTGATGTATTTTTGGCTAGCAACTAAGTCTTTCCTGGGGTCAGGAAATTCGGACACTATTGTTCTTAATTCCATTCGGGAAAATGGAGTGTACATGGCAATGTTCCTTATGGGAGTGGCTCCAGACACATCTGTTTTTCCATTGGGAACTGCTATTACCCTTACAGGAGCAATTCTAACAGCCTCATTCTGCGTAGATTCTACAACTTGTGGTACAATTGTTTCAGTGTAGTGCATGGTGCCGTACTTACCCGTTGACACGACCTCACCTATCCCTCCGCTAGGGGCTTTCACTAATCTCGTGGGTGTCGCTGTGCCTACTGTGGTCTCTGCTATGGTGGCCGCAAGAGAGAGAGCTGAAATTGTTGCCGAATCTTCTTCTTGATCACACTCCTGAGGAAGGTTCAAAACAGGGTACAACTTGCACGGGTTAATAATAGCATGAGTTACTTGGTTAACATCATTTACATTTACAGGGTTACTAAGTGTTTGTGTTTTACAACCCAGTGCGTTTCTCTCCGCAATCAACCTCTCTCCTGCAATGTATGGTGGAGGAGGGGCTGTGGCTATCAGCTTACTGACTGCCCCAGATCCTGCCGCCAGAGCCAAACCTCTCTGTATCTCACCTTCCTGGTGCCATAACTGTAAATAATCATGATGCTGAATTCGTCTCTTTGTTGATTTTACGAGACATATCCTCCTCCTTAAATTTTGTAACACGTCTGGACTGAAGCTACCTATTCTTGGGAATTTGTCCCTGTCTTGTACAGTCATTCTCTCCCATTCATCACATAAAGATTCTGTGTGACTTCCGTATTTTTCACACATGATGTACCTTGCCGACCCAACGGGTCGGTTCTCTGAATCAACCCGAACCGAGGTTGATCGCCCCCTACCTGAACAACTGGCCCCCATAATTCTGCAGGTGTTGCTTATTCCTCCTTGGATCTTTATCTCAAGGTTTTCAGCGAACCCTTACAAACAAACCAAGATGTCCTGGGCAGGCCGGCGGTGGCGGTTTACCAAGTACCCCACTTACTTCTCGCCCACGTTGGCCAGTACTGCAATAACTGTAACCAGAGCTGCTGTACCCAACCCAGGGCCCCTGTGAACCTTCTGTTTACTGGAACATATGAGGGTTACCCGAAGGACACTTACTCTTTCCAGTAAAGTTGGGGTTGTTAGATAGTTCCTGAGTGACCAGCGAACTTCCCTTTAAAAATAAAAAATTACACAAATCACGTCAGAATGTACAGATAGCGTTTGTGACCACTTTACTCTAATGGTATTAGGTCAGATTACTAACTACTGCACACAATTACGTGCGGTCCAATCGTTCAGTACATAAGCACTACTTGTCATGTACTGAAAGATCAATGGAATCGATGTTTCCGGCCGCGATTCCTTCAGCAAGAGCTTATGGCCTATATGGGTTCTGCACCAACGCCCCCAGGGGTTGTGCCACTGGACTTTTATAGCGGACCTCTTTGTCTATTTTACCTGTTACCTTATGACCTCCTGGTCTGTTACCGTCTGTTAATGACCTCCTGGTCTGTTACCTTATGACCTCCTGGTCTGTTACCTTATGGTCCGCTATACTCTAATGCTCAAATATTATTTAACCAAGGATGCCTCCCTAGCCACCGTATATGTCACTTACACGTGTGTCCCTTGACGAGTACCCGACTTTCCTTTTGGTTCAACCTCTTAAGTTATATAAACTTATGTAATAAAAACACACTCACTCAACACATGTACACTTTGTTTCTATATCTATTTCTGCGCAGAAATTGTCTTCAGTCCAACTGTGTTACCAATTAGGAGCAGGATCTGTTAAGCTAAATTTCAGATTTTTCCAAAAATAGATTTGCGTTATTTACCGCGTCGCGTTACTTATCGCCTTTGCGCTAATTATCGCTTTGCGCTAATTAAACTTTTCGTGACTTGAGCTACGTTGCGTAACCAGACGCTACGTTGCGTAATGTACGCTGCGTGCGTCTGCCGTTTGGATTGCGTACGCAAGTCTTTTGTTAGGGACACGTGTACGCAAAACAAAGATCCACCGTAACACAATTTCTACCTTTATCAATGTAGGTGATCCCTGATCATCTACCGCACACCACACTGACTGTCTTATCTCCCAGACAAGCCGTGTGTTGGTCTATATTTTAACTATTACCTCTACTATGAAATAACAGCAAATCTCTTTTTGCACTTTCTATCAACTATAAAACTTGGCAAACAGGAATAGTGATATACGAAATTTGAAAAAGAAATGCAGATAAATGTATGCGTGCGTGTATACGCAAGACAGAAGAGAAATAAAACAGTTTTAAAAGACACAAGCGTTTTGTTCTTACTTCCGGTTCCCGGATTCCTTCAGCACTCTTTATCTAAGCGAAGCAGACGCTTATCCCGTCAGCACTGCGAGACAACCTCCCACCCTTTGCTGGGGGGATAATGTCTGCTGATCTACCTAGTGCAGATATGAGAAGGATAGGACGAGTCCCCAATTGACAATGCTAAATTCCCTTGTCGTATAAACAACCCTTTATGAAGTCTAAGAACACTGTACGCTGTTTGCTTAAGAAGTACCGTAATGGTACGCTAGTTGCGTAACGATCGCTCAGCCGTAGGCGAGACGCTCAAGCGTCACGTTCGCTCACGGCCCAGTGATCACAGGACACGTTATTGGCTATGACTAGAGTAATGATTCGCTATGGCGTAGCGGACGCTCGAGACCACGAGGAGATCACCAGCGGCGCAGACGCTCACAACGCTATACCTTTATGTCTAAACTTTATACCAATGAAATACACGGAATACCTTAATGTGAATACAGGGTGTAAGTGCAACCTTGTGTAACCTGACTAACTACAAAGCTGCTTGAGCGTCACCGACGCTCAAGTGAACACTTAACACTATAGGAAATACACAGATACTGGTTTAGGGTCCAAAGCCTATTAACTGTATTATATCTAATGTATTTGTAAAAGGGGATAACAGTACAAATGATACACTACAATATAACAGAGACTTCCTAACCAAAATACAATACTATCTAATACAATACAATGCTAGTCTAGGGGAGATACGAGAGAAAGAGAAGGGAAAGAGAGAGAGAGACGGAGAGAGATGAGAGAAATTGGCTCACAGAAAGACAATGATTACGGAGAGAAACTTACGCACAAGGGTAAACGATCGCATGCGCCTGGACATCCAGCACCCGATTTTCAGCAATGAGAACCGTTGAAGAGTGAGAGCTGGATGTGGTCGGCCTGCCTATTTATGCCCCACACACAATGCAATCTCATAGTCCCTACAATCCCATTGTCCATTGGATGAAGGAATTCGACCCTGTATCACAACAAAAGGTCATAGGTTGATTCATACAGGTGGGCTGTGACGATTTCCAACAGCTCAGGTGGGTGGGAAACTAGGTTTCCCGCCGCATACCTGAGTATGTGTAAATAATAGAAATGGACATAAACTTCTTATGTCCATAACTATTCGCACGAGCGATTAATACGCTCCAAACCAACACCGGAATATTGCTAATTAAATACTCTTCCGATGGGTACCAAACACTGCTGTATGATTCCTGTTAGACCCTTCGTACAATACAAAGAGGGATTACTTTAAACAGGGACCTTCTATATTAACCAAACTTTCAGAAACTATCAAAGAGATCATGATCTATAAACTACATTAATTGTGAAAATATGTAACGAATGAGTCGCACGCTACGACTACATAAACTCTACCGTAAATACGCATACCGCGCCTGCGAGTGCACGCTATTGCGGGTATGCGCCTTCACGGGAGAGCGTACGCATGCGCAGCACGGACCAGTGTGCGGTGCAAATATGGCAACGTGCATGGGGATATTTTTCTGACTTTGACACCACTTTGCCGTGCAGCTATATGGTCATCGGTGACCACGTTTGTGCTTTTACAAGTCTACGGCATCAGCTTTTAGCTTTGGCCGTCTACTGTTACAGGTGCCAACCAGCTCTCCCGACCAAGGGAGAAACTTTGGTATGTCCCAAGAGTACTCCAGTGACCCCTAATGGATGAAAAAGAAAAGAGAATTTTGGTACTTACCAGGTAAATCCTTTCCTTTGAATCCATAGGGGTCACTGGACGCCCGCCCAGAGCAGTTTCACCTGTCTTGTGGTAGGTTCAGTATATCTTATGGTAACACATTATCACTTGTTGGAATGTTACGGTGATTGTTAACTGTTGTCATGTCAACTTTCTAGTTGTCCGTTATGTGTCAACTTATAGTTGTCCGTTATGTTATATGTAATTCTCCATTGTTCATCCACTCTTTCGCTCCTGTTTGGCTCAGTAAAAAACATTAAGGTCTCTGGGGAGTATGGAGGGGTAGGAGGGTTACACATTTAAATATTTAAATGTGCCTGTCCCTGCTAATGCCCCGTCCATATCCCAAGAGTACTCCAGTGACCCCTATGGATTCAAAGAAAAGGATTTACCTGTTAAGTACCAAAATCCTCTTTTTAAGTCTTATGGGCCTATTTATTAATAATCACAGTATTGCCATGATTATTAACAATCTGTATTGCAACAGATATTTTTATTTTACTCTTATGCCCCGGAGAAAATTGGTGAGTGAATTGCCTTGACCACCGAACATCTCGTTTGGTGTATTATATATATTTCTCTTACGTCCTAGGTGAAACTGGGAATTCATTTCATACCATGGGGTATAGACGTGTCCACTAGGAGCCATGGGCACTATAGAAGTTTGATTAGGTGTGCTGGCTTCTCTCTCTATGCCCCTCCTACCAGACTCTGTTTAGAAAATGCGCCCGGAGGAGCCGTTCACATCTGTGGAAGCTCCTGAAGAGTTTTCTGCATTTATTTTCTGAGTTTGTTATTTTCAGGCAGGACTGGATGGCACCAGCCTGCCTGTTTCGTGGGACTTACGGGGGAGAATTACCCAACCTCTGTCAGGGTTAATGGTCCCTTTCCTCGCTGACAGGATGCTAGCTCCTGAGGGAACTATTCGTAAGCCCCACCACGGCGAGCGTACATTCCCGCAGCACGCCGCCACCCCTAACAGAGCCAGAAGAATGAAGAGTGGTGAGTACTAAGCCGGCGTCCCGGTTAGCGGGTCACCGGCCATTATGGCGCCATGAGGGTACAGAGACGCGCGGCTTCTAAACGGGGCGGACTGCATCTCCCGACTGTGTACAGACACAGATGCTGAACAGCGGACACATTATCCAGACTGGCAACAAAGCCATAAAAGGAGGCTGTCTCCATTTTATGCACTTAGACATATACAGCCAGTATAAAGAAGAGCGGGAAGACTGCGCGCCATTGAAGGGGTGGGGCTTCACTATGAGCAGATCCAGCAGCTCACCAGCGCCATTTTCACTACTGCAGCTGACATAGGCACTGGCTGACAGGGACACACAGCTAATCCGGAGAGACTGCAGATTACCTCAGCTGTACCAGGGGGTCATAGCAGGGGGGGAGCAATTATTAGTGTATTAAGTCCCTGATCTAGGTACTTAGTCTGTGACCCGGCTAAGCTTGGCATTAGCGATAAGGGCACGTGTGCTGGTTCCATAATCTCTCTGTCTCTCCCTGGAAGGGCTCTTTCTGGGTTAATTGTGCATTTAATTTTTTCCTGTGTGTGTTGTCACTGTTACAGTATGTCAGGCAAAGAGTGTGTTTCATGTAAGGCACAGCGTTCCTCTTCTCCAGGGGGTTCACTAGTGTGTACTCAGTGTAGTATCCCTTCCCAGGCTAGTGGGGCAGAACCAGCATGTCTGGACTCCTTTAGGGGAATGATTTCCACAGTCTATGAAGTTATCTTGGAATGAGAAAGAGACGCAATACTTAAGACAATCTATGACTGTTTATGAAAAAAAGACTCCGTCCCCTGCCATTTGTCCGCAAAAACATACTTTGTCCCATATCCTGCAATCTGACTCTGATAATAAGGGGTCAGAAATGGAGGAGGGTGAGGTGGACTCAGAGGAGGGGGGGGGGGGGGGTACTCTGTCGCAGGGAATAGAGGCTCTCATAGAAGCTATCAGAGAAGTTCTAAATATCCCTAATAAGGTGAGAGGAGAGTGAGGAATATTATTTTAATATATAGAAGAAATCCTCAGCCACTTTTCCTGTGTCAAAGGAACTAAATACCCTGTTTGAAGAACCATAGGTTAATCCTGGTAAGAAATTTCAAATCCCTAAATGGTTGTTATCTTTTCCTCCGGAGGATAGAAAAAAATGAAAGTGGATGCATCGGTCTCCAGGCTCTCATAGTGTTCCTGTTCCTGGTGCAGCCTACCTAAAGGATGCAGCTGATCGTAAGATTGAGACTGCACTCAAATCTTTGTATACTGATGCAGGGGTGGCCCAGAGACCCAATATAGCATGTGGGTGGATTACACAAGCCATTGCTAAATGATCGGGTAATCTAATTGAGAGGTTAGATACCTTTCCTCAAGGGGAGATCATTTTGCTTCTGCAACATATACAGGACTCTGTGAACTTTATGGTGGAAGCCATAAAAGAGATAGGCTTGCTTAATGCATGCACTACAGCTATGGCAGTGTCTGCGTGCAGGGGTTTATGGCTACGCCAGTGGACTGCGGATGCGGACTCCAGAAACTACCTTTCACAGGCGAGGCCTTATTTGGAGATGAACTAGATAAATTGATCTCCAAAGCTACTGCAGGTAAGTCCACATACGTACCTTCTGCAGCTCCCCCAGCTAGGAAGGCCTATTCAGGGTCCAACTTACAGTCCTTTCGGACGGCTAAGTTTAGGGGCAAGGCCAGAGGTTTCTCTGCCACCGCCAGAGGTGCTAGAGGTAAACCACGGAAACCAGCTGCTGCTGGTTCACAGGACCAGAGTTCAGGCTCTGCTTCCTCAAAACCTTCGGCATGATGGTGGACCGCGATGCCTGGGAGACTGTTGAGTGGGAGCCCGACTAAAATTCTTCAGTCACATCTGTACAAGATCGTGCCAGAATCCCTAGTTCATAGACCTTATATCCCAAGGCTACAGACTGGAGTTCCAGGAGCTTCCACCTCACAAATTCTTCAAATCAGGCTTACCAGTTTCACAAGAGACAGGAATAACCTTACAGGATGCCATTCAAAAACTGTTACAGACCCATTGTTCCAGTTCCACCTCATCTACAAAACCAGGGTTACTATTCCAGCTTGTCTGTAGTACTGTAGCCGGACAGTTCGGTAAGACCAATTTTGAACCTCAAGTCGTTGAACCCGTACTTACGAGTGTTCAAATTCAAGATGGAGTCTCTGAGAGCGGTGATCTCAGGTCTGGAGGAGGGGGAATTCCTAGTGTCTCTGGATATCAAGGATACGTACCTTCATATTCCAATCTGGCCGCCTCATCAGGCTCTTCTACGGTTTGCACTGCAGGACTGTCACTACCAGTTCCAGGCACTGCCATTGGGTCTCCATGGCACGAGGGTGTTCACCAAAGTGATGGCAGAGATTATGTCATTACTCCGCAAACAAGGAGTGAACATAATTCCGTACCTGGACGATCTTCTGATAAAGGCACCGTACAGGAAGCGGTTGTTGGACAATATAGCTCTCTCAATCAGACTACTCCTGGATCACTGGTGGATTCTGAACCTACCAAAATCCCACCTAGACCCAACACAGAGGCTTCCTTTCCTGGGAATGATACGGAACACATAGTCTCAGAAAGTACTCCTTCTCTTGGAAAAGGCAATGGTAATCCAGTCGATGGTTCGGGCTGTCCTGAAGACAACCCGGATCTCGGTGCATCTCTGCATACGCCTTCTGGGAAAAATGGTGGCCTCTTACAAGGCGATTCAGTACAGAACGTTTCATGTGAGGCACTTCCAACTGGATCTGTTGGACAAATGGGTCGGATCACATCTTCACATGCACGAGAGGATTGTTCTGTCTCCAAAAGCCAGGATCTCCCTCCTCTGGTGGTTACAAACTTCTCACCTAGTTGAGGGTTGGATGTTCGGGATTCAGAATTGGATTCTGCTTACCACAGACGCGAGCCTCAGAGGTTGGGGCGCAGTCACCCAGGGGCTGCAGTTTCAGGGAAGATGGTCAAGTCAGGAAGTCGTCCTTCCAATAAACATTCTGGAACTCAGGGCTATCTACAATGCTCTTCGGCAGGCCGCATTTCTTCTTCAGCATCAGGCTATTCAGGTCCAGTCTGACAATGTGACGGCAGTGACGTACATAAACCGACAGGGCGGAACGAAAAGCAGAGCTGCAATGTCAGAGGTGTCAAGAATTCTCCTCTGGGTGGAAAAACACGCCGGGGTGTTGTCGGGGGTTTTCATTCCAACTGGCAAGCAGACTTTCTTAGCAGACACAACCTGCACCGGGAGAGTGGGGCCTTCACTCGGAGGTGTTCCGGTGGTTGAAACGTCAGTGGGGATATCCACAAATCGTCATGATAGCCTAGAATGCGGATTTTCTCGAGATGCTAATCGATGATCCATGGCCTCTACTTCTTCGTGAGGATCTTCTGCAACAGGGCCCGTTCGTCTATCAAGACTTACCGCGGCTACGTTTAACGGCATGGAAGCTGAATGGCTGATTCTAGTCAGGAGAGGTATTCCTGACAAGGTCATCCCGACTATGATCCAAGCTAGGAAGGAGGTAACGTCTAAACTACCACCGTATTTGGAAGAAATATGTCTCTTGGTGTGAGAGCAGACAATATTCTGCGGTGGAGTTTCATTTGGAATGTTTCTTCCTTTTTCTGCAGTCAGGAGTAGGGAGGCCAATCTCGAGATCGGCGGGATCCCGGGATTTGGGCCCAAAAATGGCGGGGTTCACGGGATTAGAGTGCGCATGCGCAATTTTGCCGGACAGCGCTGAGCACTATAGCACAGCGCTGCCCGGCTGTCAGGGAGGTAGTTACAGCAGCCACAGGTAGTTTTACACACACACTGACCGCGCTGGCGGCATTTCAAATGTAGCGTCGGTCGCCAGCCAATCAGGGAAGCGGCAGCAGCCGCAGCTCCTGATTGGCTGCTGGACTGCCAGTTCTGACTGGCGGCCAGCGCTACATTTGAAATGCGGCCAGTGTATGTGTGTGTCCATGGCTTCTGTCCGCGGCCCGCCTAATTAGTAAGTGTTATCGCTACCTACACCCACACTCCCTCACTGCTCCAGACATCCTCCCTTCCTCTCTGCTCGCTACACCCACTTTCCCTTCCTGCTCCTTACATGCTCCCTACACACTCACCCTCCCGCTGCTTCCTACATACACCCTTCCTTCCTGTTCCTTACATGCTCCCTACACCCACCCTCCCTTCCTGCTCCTTACATGCTCCCTACACCCACCCTCCCTCCCTCGCTGCCCTCCACATATACTCTCGATGATCCCTACACTGATCCCTACTGCGATCCCGGGAATCCCGGGATTGAGCATTTTTCATTCCCGAATCCTGGGATTGAAAAAATGCCCCGGGATTGGCCTCCCTAGTCAGGAGTGGATGTGGGCCTATATCTAGGCTCCATAAAAGTCCAGATTTCGGCTTTGTCTATTTTCTTTCAGAAACAATTGGCTTCTCCCCCTGAGGTCCAGACTTTCTTGAAAGGTGTTCTGCACATCCAACCTCCCTTTGCATCCCACGGCACCTTGGGATCTCAATTTGGTGCTGCATTTCCTCCAGTTTGAACCGTTACAGGAGGTAGACGTAAAGTACCTTACGTGGAAGACTGTCACACTGTTGGCCTTGCCTTCAGCAAGACGTGTGTCGGAGTTGTTGTCTTACAAGACCCCATACCTGATTTTCCATGAGTACAGAGCTGAACTCTGGACTCGTCAGCAATTTCTTCCGAAGGTGGTGTCCGCGTTTCACATAAACCAACCTATTTTGGTTCCGGTTGTTTCGGACACCTCTGCTACTTCAAAGTCATTGGATGTTTTGAGGGCTTTGAAGGTGTATGTAAAGACAACAGCTCGTCGCAGGAAATTGGACTCGCTGTTCGTTCTCTATGATCCCAATAAGATTGGGTGTCCTGCTTCAAAACAGTCAATTGCACGCTGGATCAGGCTCACTATCCAGCATGCTTATTCCACGGCAGGCTTGCCGGTTCCAAAATCTGTACAGGCCCACTCTACTAGGTCAGTGGGATCTTCTTGGACGGCTGCCCGGGGTGTCTCGGCTTTGCAGCTCTGCCGAGCAGCTACTTGGTCAGATTTGAACACGTTTGCTAAGTTTTACAAGTTTGATACTTTTGCCTCTGAGGACATTCAGTTTGGTCAATCAGTAATGCAGGAACCTCAGCACTCTCCCACCCGGTTTGGGAGCTTTTGTACTTCCCCATGGTACTAAATGGATTCCCAGTATCCCCTAGGACGTAAGAGAAAATAGGATTTCAATTACCTACCGGTAAATCCTTTTCTCGTAGTCTGTAGGGGATACTGGGCGCCCGTCCGATGCTTTGTTCTTCCTGCATGGTTAATTGTTTAACTACTGTTGTTTGGTTCAGCTGTTGCTGTTCCTGTTTACAAGTTTGGTTAGCATGGTTTTCCTCTTGGTATGGTTGTGCTGGTTCAAAATCTCGCCAGTTTCCTTTTCTATATCCTTCTCTCAAAGTATGTCCGTCTCCTCGGGCACAATTTCCTAGACTTAGTCTGGTAGAAGGGGCATAGAGGGAGGAGCCAGCACACCTATTCAAACTTCTATAGTGCCCATGGCTCCTAGTGGACTCATCTGTACCCCATGGTTATAAATGGATTCCCAGTATCCCCTACAGACTACGAGAAAAGGATTTACGGGTAGGTAATTAAAATCCTATTTTCCATGTGACTCGCGTTTCATTTCATGTTAATTTTTAGAAGTTTAAATGCACTACACACAAAATGAAGATGAATCCAACATCAGAAATGACAACAATGTATGTATGCACTTACTGCTGATACGCTGTCTCTCTCCCACGACCGGCTATAGTATGCATCTGCGAGATCTTGCTACTATAGAGAGATCTCACATGCAGCCCGGAGCTGCTGTTCCTGGCTGTGGTGAATGGATAACGACATCTGTCGAAATCTATAGCTTAAGGCAGGGGTGGGGAACCTTTTTTCTACGAAGGGCCATTTGGATATTTATAAAATCCTTCCAGGGCCATACAAAAATTATCAACTTAAAAATTAGCCTGCCCCCAGTAGTTATGCCCTAGTAGATATGCCCCAAGTCAGTAGCTATGACCCCAGTCAGTAGTTATGCCCCCCATAGATATATCCCCAGTCAGTTGTTATGCCCCCAGTTACTTGTTATGCCCCATTAAATATGCTCCATTAGATATGCCCTCCAGTAGCGCCGCTTACACACACACATTAAAAGAAAGAAAAAAAAACACAATACTCACCAGCCCCGCTCCTGCTTCCAGACCGTTACCCTCAGCTTGGCCGCCCGCTCCTCAGAACTATGGGAGAGACGTCATGACATCTCTCCCATAGCACCACACAGCCGCACACTGCCAGAGCCGGAAGCCGGAGCTCAGGAGAGAGCTGCTGCTGAGGGGAAGAAGCCGGGCGCCCGCTAGTAACAAAATCTCAGTGGGCGCCCGGCATCTCCGCGGTTAGGTGAGCATGTTCGGGCCGGATCAAGTGGCTCTGAGGGCTTTATACAGCCCGCGGGCCTGAGGTTCCGCACCCGTGGCTTAAGGTATCGAAACGGTTAGTGTAACTGACTGTTCATACATTGTCCTGCGTATGATCGTGCTATATTTTAGGTAGAAGTCCGTTATAGCCCCTGTCAATGAGCATACACCACTGCTGTAATACATGGGAGAGAAGCAGTATCAGTGCACATAATTTGCGATGATACCACCTCTCATATCAACGGTTCTTACATCTACCCCTGAATGTTAACCAAACTATACTTTAATAGCAATTTTGACATGTCTCTCAGGTTACATTTCTGCCCCCTGTCAAAGGGCCCTGATACAAAGTACTCAAACCTGTAGAATCCACTTGAAAAGCTCCCGGAGCATCCAACGTTTCAGGGCACCTTGACAAAGAGGCAAATGTACCCCGAAACGTATCTATAGGCTTACCATTCTATCCGTTTAAACTGTGACACTCATGAATTGCACATGTTCTGTGGCTGGCTGACTTCAAGCTTAAACTTCACCTGGTTTTAACCAGCCGCAGAAGCTGTGTAATTCGTGCGTGCCGAGGTTTAAAGGAATAGTAAGGTATGGTATATATACATGCACACGAAGTACACACACAGGCAGCACTCACGGAGTTGTAAGTAAGGGATATATACACACACATATGCCTTCCTCATAAAAAATCAATATAAGAACATACATAGGCAGCACTCACGGACTTGTAAGTAAGGGATGTCTATCCCACTGCTACTTCAACGGTTCAATTTATTCAAGCGTCAGCAATTAACAGGGTAAAATAATTTCTTACCTTAAATACAGTACATCTAACAGCACCCGTGTACCTATGTGCTAACTATGCTCCTTTTAGATTTCTGCTGACATCACGTGCAGACCTCTCTGCTACAATGACCTTAGTGGCCAGCTACAACCATTACCGTGGAAACTGTCCAAAAATACAAATACACTTACAAATACTACTGAAAAAGCCATCAATGTCAAAGGGAAAGCAAAAAAGAAAACAAAAGTGAGGAAATAATTTATCCTCAAAAACATGATGAGATGAATGTATTAAGATGAGGTCTGTTTTGTGCCTACAACTTCCCATAACATAACATGTGCTTCCGTGGGTTTCCTCCGGGTACTCCAGTTTCCTCCTATAATCCAAAAATCTACTGGTAGGCGAATTGCCTCCCAACAAAAATGAACCCTTGTATGAATATGTGTGCGTGTACATGTGATAGGGAATATAGATTGTAAGCTCCACTGGGGCAATGGAATGACCAAATATTCTCTGTAAAGCGCTGTGAAATATGTGTGTGCTATATAAATAGCTGGTAATAATAATAGCTTTAACTTGAAAATTGATACATGCCGATTAATTAGACAGCTCCGTTTTAAGGAATTTTTGGGCAAATGGAATCCAGAAGATACAATCCAGCATAAATGTCTAGTTAAGTTAAAACCAGCTTTTGATAAGGTTTCCAACAATCCTGCTATAAAGACATTTTCAGGAACTTTGATGACCAGTATAATGGATTGTGAAAAGCATCTTTCCAAAGTATGTCCTAATTTATCCTCAGCTGAACACAGAGCGCTTACAGATCTTTTTGGCTATGATGATATCACAATATGCCCTGCGATAAGTGGGGTTGTATTGTGATACAAAAGATGACAGATTATAAAAATGAACTTTATCGGCAATTGTCAGAAGAATCAGTTTACAATATTGCTAGCTTAATAAAGATCCTACGTAGGAGTACATGGAAGAACTGGTCATCATTTTGAAGCAAGCTTTGGAAGAGGGATACATATCTAAACACACTGGGGTAAATTTACTAAGATGGGAGTTCTATTTATGGGGGTAATTCCAAGTTGATCGCAGCAGAAATTTTGTTAGCAGTTGGACAAAATCATGTACACTGCAGGGGAGGCAGATATAACATGTGCAGAGAGAGTTAGATTTGGGTGGGTTATTTTATTTCTGTGCAGGGTAAATACTGGCTGCTTTATTTTTACACTGCAAATTAGATTGCAGATTGAACACACCACACCCAAATCTAACTCTCTCTGCACATGTTAAATCTGCGTCCCCTGCAGTGCACATGGTTTTGCCCAATTGCTAACAAAATTCCTGCTGCGATCAACTTGGAATTACCCCCTAAGATGGGATGTTGCCCATAGCAACCAATCAGATTCTACTTTTTATTTATCTAGTTCCTTCTAGTGTCACGATCCGGGTATCTGGACGCCATTTCTTACCCATCAGATGCCTCCTAAGGCTGGCTCAGCGCTCCAGGACCGGATTCCATCTGTTATCCTGATGTGTACATTCCTGTATCCTCTCCTGTCACTCTGGGACGCTGTCACAGTAAACGCCATATTACACCTGGCATGGCGTCTCCCGCGGCCTCCGCCGCCGTCCCTGAACTTCTGCATGCAGAGTGTCTGAGTGGCGATTACGTCAGCCGCGGCCTCCGCTGTGTCCGCGTGGTTGGATGTGCATCTGTCAGCCTGGCGCCTCCGGTGGCCGGCGCCGCCATTACTGTTTTCATTACCACATGGATTACAAACCAAACTTCCCTCCAAGTGTCTGCATGGGCGCAGCCATCTTGGATTCTGTCAGCTGATCATTTCCACCAATCTGTTCTCAGTATTGATAATCTGCATAATTGCCTTGCCAATCCCTTCCTTGCTGCAGGTATAAATACACTGTGCCTGAGCAAGGAAGGCGTCAGTGCTTTGGTTGTCAAACCTAGTTCCTGTTTGTCTCTCTCCTGTGATTGTCTTCCAGGTTCCAGCTCCTGTCTCAAGACTTCCACCATAGAGACCCGCACCAGCATTCCACCTGCGGTGTAGCCTGACTCTCCAATCCATTGTGGATTCATCTGTTTCCAGCTACAACATTACCTGCTTCCAGCTGAGTACAGCTTCCCTTAAAGGGCCGGTGTCCTTTCTACACTTTACCACTCTCCACCGGTATTATTATTTCTCCGCTCTCAAGTTCTACATTTCAGTTCATATTTCATCGCTCCCAAGTTCATTTATTATTTAACTGGTTCCAGCCAGTATCCACTCCGTGCTAACAACAGTCTGGTTCCAGCCAGTATCCACAGCAGCTGTTTTATCTTCAGCAACCCAGCTTTTCCTGGAACACCAGCTGGCACAATCCTGGGTTATCTCCATTGCTACAGTCGGGCCTGGTAAGGACTTTCCATCTAGAAGATCATAAGAACTATCTCACACTACCAGTGCCCTGTGGCTCCTGCCATCCTGTAGTACCCAGGAACTGTATTTATTCTTTGCTGACTTTTACGTTTTCTTTTACTGCTGCTGTGTTGCGGAGTTGTCATAATAAACATCATTGACTTTTATCCAAGTTGTCGTGGTCACGCCTTCGGGCAGTTATTATTCATGTTACTTACATGTCCAGGGGTCTGATACAACCTCCCAGGTTCCGGTACATCTCAGCCCCTACAACTGAGGCTGCCTCCCGTCAGCTCAGGCCCTCAGTTGTGACAGTAAGCACTGACCTAATGAATCCAGCCGGAGACCAGGATCAAGCGGCCAGGCCGATGCAAGAACTGGCAGCCCGACTAGAACATCAGGAGGCTGCACAGGGCCACATCATCCGCTGTCTCCAGGATCTCTCTACTCGGCTGGATGGGATTCAGACAACTCTCCGTGGATCAGGCGCATCTGGTGCATCAACCACAGTGACTCCAGCTATAACCCCACCCACCTTACCCATTTCTGCTCCACGTCTTCATCTTCCAACGCCAGCAAAATTTGACGGATCTCCAAGATTCTGCAGGGGATTTCTCAACCAGTGTGAGATTGAGTTTGAGCTACAACCTGGCAATTTTCCCAGTGACCGTACAAAAATTGCCTACATTATTTCTCTTCTCAGTGGCTCAGCCCTTGATTGGGCATCACCGTTATGGGAGAGGTCCGACACCCTGCTATCTTCTTACACTGCCTTCGTGTCAACATTCAGGCGCATCTTCGACGAGCCAGGCCGGGTAACCTCAGCTTCATCCGAGATTCTCCGTTTACGCCAGGGGTCACGTACTGTAGGACAATATCTGATACAGTTCCAGATCCTGGCATCCGAACTGGCATGGAACGACGAGGCCCTGTATGCTGCATTCTGGCATGGCTTATCTGAGCGTATTAAAGATGAGTTAGCTACCAGAGACTTACCTTCTAAGTTAGATGAGCTAATCTCACTCTGCACGAAAGTTGATTTACGTTTCAGAGAGAGAGCAACTGAGCGTGGAAGATCATCTGCTCCAAAATCTTCTGCTCCTCCTCCTCGTCAACTGTCACCATCTAAAGATGAGCCCATGCAACTTGGCCGTTCCCGTTTAACTCCTGCTGAGCGCCGAAGACGTCTCTCCGAGTCTCTCTGTCTCTATTGTGCAGCTCCGTCTCACACCATTAATGCCTGTCCCAAACGTCCGGGAAACTCCAAATCCTAGCTCGCCAAGGAGAGGGCCGGCTAGGAGTAATGATCTCCTCTCCATCTCCTCAAGATTGTAATCTCCCAGTCTCGCTTCAAGTTGCTCAACGTTATCGGAACGTCATTGCCCTCCTTGATTCCGGAGCAGCTGGGAACTTTATTACTGAAGCCTATGTTAAACGGTGGTCCCTACCCACCGAGAGACTTCCTTCGTCCATTTCTTTAACTGCCGTGGATGGCAGCAAAATTTTTGATGCAGTTATTTCTTTAAGGACTCTACCAGTTCGTCTGAGAGTGGGAGTTCTTCATTCCGAACTTATTTCTTTTTTAGTGATTCCAAGAGCCACACATCCTGTGGTCCTGGGCCTTCCATGGCTCCGTCTTCACAATCCTACAATTGATTGGACGACTACGCAAATCCTGGCATGGGGTTCCGCCTGTGCTGAGACATGTTTGTTTAAAGTATTGCCTGTCTGTTCTTCCTCCCCCAGGTCGTCTGATGTTCCACCTCCTCCATATCAAGATTTCACGGATGTGTTCAGTAAAGCTTCTGCTGATATCCTTCCTCCTCATAGAGAATGGGACTGCCCGATTGATCTCGTTCCAGGGAAGGTTCCACCTCGAGGCCGAACTTATCCGTTGTCTCTGCCTGAGACGCATTCTATGGAGGAATATATTAAAGAGAACCTAGCAAAGGGGTTCATTCGACCTTCTTCTTCTCCAGCCGGCGCAGGCTTCTTTTTTGTAAAAAAGAAAGATGGTGGTCTGCGGCCGTGCATCGACTACAGAGGTTTGAACGACATTACCATCAAGAACCGTTATCCTTTACCCCTGATTACTGAGCTCTTTGACAGAGTTAGCGGAGCTACCATCTTTACAAAGCTGGACTTGCGAGGTGCATACAATCTCATCCGGATCCGTGAGGGTGACGAGTGGAAGACCGCCTTTAACACCCGTGACGGACATTATGAGTACCTCGTCATGCCCTTCGGATTGAGCAATGCTCCAGCTGTCTTCCAGCATTTTGTCAATGAGATCTTCAGAGACATTCTATACCGTCATGTCGTGGTCTATCTAGACGATATCCTCATTTTTGCCAACGATTTAGAGGAACATCGTTTTTGGGTTAAAGAGGTTCTGTCCCGTCTCCGTGTCAATCATCTCTATTGCAAATTAGAAAAATGCGTCTTTGAAGTCAAGTCCATTCCGTTTCTAGGGTACATTGTGTCCGGTTCCGGACTAGAGATGGATCCTGAGAAACTACAAGCAATCCAAAATTGGCCGGTACCCTTAACCCTCAAAGGGGTCCAGAGGTTCTTAGGGTTCGCCAACTATTACCGAAAGTTTATACGAGACTTTTCCACCATTGTGGCGCCTATTACTGCTTTCACTAAGAAGGGTGCTAACCCGTCCAAGTGGTCTGAAGAAGCCATGCAAGCATTTCATCTTTTAAAACAAAGGTTCATCTCTGCGCCTGTTCTGAAACAGCCTGACATCGACTCTCCTTTCATCTTAGAGGTGGATGCCTCCTCCGTTGGAGTAGGAGCGGTGTTATCTCAGAGGGCTAAAGATGGCCATTTACACCCTTGCAGTTTCTTCTCCCGGAAGTTCTCCCCAGCTGAGCGCAACTATGCCATTGGCGACCAGGAGTTGCTAGCCATCAAGCTCGCTCTAGAAGAGTGGAGGTATCTGTTGGAGGGAGCTTCTCATTCAATCACCATACTTACAGACCACAAGAACCTTTTATACCTGAAGGGCGCACAATGTCTCAACCCTCGTCAGGCCAGATGGGCACTTTTCTTTTCCAGGTTCGACTTTAAACTCCAGTTCTGTCCGGGCTCTCAGAATCGCAAGGCCGATGCCCTTTCCCGCTCATGGGAGCAAGAAAATGAGTCAGAGTCTTCAGACAAGCATCCTATTATAAATCCGTTGGCATTCTCCACGGTAGGGATGGACTCTACGCCCCCATCAGGGAAAAGTTTTGTGAAGCCGATGCTAAGGAAGAAGCTCATGCATTGGGCCCATGCTTCCCGTTTTGCCGGACATACAGGTATCCAAAAAACCCTGGAGTTTATCTCTAGGTCCTATTGGTGGCCAACTCTGAAAAAGGACGTCTTGGAGTTTATTGCATCTTGCCCAAAGTGTGCCCAACATAAAGTATCCCGCCAGTCGCCTGCGGGGCAACTGGTTCCACTATCCGTTCCCCGTCGACCATGGACCCACTTGTCGATGGATTTCATTACAGACTTACCCATGTGCAACAAGTTCAATACCATCTGGGTGGTAGTTGACCGGTTCACCAAGATGGCACACTTCATTCCTCTCACCGGTCTTCCGTCAGCTTCCAAGTTGGCTCAAGTATTCATACAAGAGATCTTCCGACTCCACGGTCTTCCAGAAGAAATTATCTCAGATCGAGGAGTTCAATTCACAGCCAAATTCTGGCGAAGTTTATGTCAAGTCCTCCAAGTCAAGCTAAAGTTTTCCACGGCTTACCATCCTCAGACCAATGGTCAAACCGAGAGGGTGAATCAGGACTTGGAGGCCTTCCTCCGCATCTATGTGTCCTCCTCTCAAGATGACTGGGTTCAATTACTTCCCTGGGCCGAGTTCTGTCATAACAACCAGTATCATTCTTCATCTGCTTCAACACCATTCTTCACTAACTTTGGATTCCACCCTAAAGTCCCTGAGTTCCAACCACTTCCAGCAACTTCTGTTCCCGCAGTGGATATCACCTTGCATCAGTTTGCCAATATCTGGAAGAGCGTATGATCAGCTCTGCTCAAGGCATCGTTCAGGTACAAGAAGTTTGCGGATAAGAAGCGTCGAGCAGTTCCTGCTCTCAAGGTGGGTGATCGGTTATGGTTATCCACGAAGAATTTGAGGTTAAGAGTTCCCAGTATGAAGTTTGCACCTCGCTATATCGGTCCTTTCAAGATTGAACAAGTCATCAATCCTGTTGCTTACAGACTCCAGTTGCCTCCCTTCTTAAAAATACCCAGGACATTCCATGTTTCCCTGTTGAAACCGCTGATCTTGAATCGGTTTCATTCCTCACTTCCTCCAACTCCGAAAGTCCAAACTCAACGAGGCGTTGAGTATGAAGTGGCCAAGATCCTGGACTCACGTCACCGTTACGGTCAACTACAATATCTTATTGACTGGAAAGGTTATGGTCCTGAGGAACGTTCATGGACCAATGCTTCTGATGTCCATGCTCCTGCCTTGGTCCGGAGATTCCATTCCAAGTTTCCTCAAAAGCCAAAGAAGTGTCCTGGGGCCACTCCTAAAGGGGGGGGTGCTGTCACGATCCGGGTATCTGGACGCCATTTCTTACCCATCAGATGCCTCCTAAGGCTGGCTCAGCGCTCCAGGACCGGATTCCATCTGTTATCCTGATGTGTACATTCCTGTATCCTCTCCTGTCACTCTGGGACGCTGTCACAGTAAACGCCATATTACACCTGGCATGGCGTCTCCCGCGGCCTCCGCCGCCGTCCCTGAACTTCTGCATGCAGAGTGTCTGAGTGGCGATTACGTCAGCCGCGGCCTCCGCTGTGTCCGCGTGGTTGGATGTGCATCTGTCAGCCTGGCGCCTCCTGTCTCCGGTGGCCGGCGCCGCCATTACTGTTTTCATTACCACATGGATTACAAACCAAACTTCCCTCCAAGTGTCTGCATGGGCGCAGCCATCTTGGATTCTGTCAGCTGATCATTTCCACCAATCTGTTCTCAGTATTGATAATCTGCATAATTGCCTAGCCAATCCCTTCCTTGCTGCAGGTATAAATACACTGTGCCTGAGCAAGGAAGGCGTCAGTGCTTTGGTTGTCAAACCTAGTTCCTGTTTGTCTCTCTCCTGTGATTGTCTTCCAGGTTCCAGCTCCTGTCTCAAGACTTCCACCATAGAGACCCGCACCAGCATTCCACCTGCGGTGTAGCCTGACTCTCCAATCCATTGTGGATTCATCTGTTTCCAGCTACAACATTACCTGCTTCCAGCTCAGCTTCCAGCAGAGTACAGCTTCCCTTAAAGGGCCGGTGTCCTTTCTACACTTTACCACTCTCCACCGGTATTATTATTTCTCCGCTCTCAAGTTCTACATTTCAGTTCATATTTCATCGCTCCCAAGTTCATTTATTATTTAACTGGTTCCAGCCAGTATCCACTCCGTGCTAACAACAGTCTGGTTCCAGCCAGTATCCACAGCAGCTGTTTTATCTTCAGCAACCCAGCTTTTCCTGGAACACCAGCTGGCACAATCCTGGGTTATCTCCATTGCTACAGTCGGGCCTGGTAAGGACTTTCCATCTAGAAGATCATAAGAACTATCTCACACTACCAGTGCCCTGTGGCTCCTGCCATCCTGTAGTACCCAGGAACTGTATTTATTCTTTGCTGACTTTTACGTTTTCTTTTACTGCTGCTGTGTTGCGGAGTTGTCATAATAAACATCATTGACTTTTATCCAAGTTGTCGTGGTCACGCCTTCGGGCAGTTATTATTCATGTTACTTACATGTCCAGGGGTCTGATACAACCTCCCAGGTTCCGGTACATCTCAGCCCCTACAACTGAGGCTGCCTCCCGTCCGCTCAGGCCCTCAGTTGTGACATCTAGAAGATAATACTTAGAATGTGATTGGTTGCTGTGGGCAACATCCCATCTTAAATAGAACTCCCATCTTAGTAAATTTACCCCACTGAATCAGCTCTACAGGTTGGGTCCCTATTTTTTGTACAATACCTCCGGGACACCCAATTATCTCAGCACGTTACTCTTTATTGTATCAGGCCTCTAAATTTTTAGACTATTATCTGCAGCCTGTGGAACAGGGGCAAAGTACTTACCTGAAGGGTACATCTATTTTCCTGGACAATTTGCGAAGGATTGATCAGTTACCATCAAACTGTTGGCTCTGCACGGCAGGTGTCATCAGTTTATATACTAATATCCCACATGAAATGGGAATACAGGCGGTTAAGGCCTTGATAACGAACATGTTATGAGGGTTCTGAAATATCTTTCCTTTTGGCATTATTAGATCAGGTGTTGCAAAAAAATTATTTCCTTTTGGATACTGCATTCTACCTGCAGACACTGGGCTGTGTAATGGGTTCTTGCGCAGCTCCAGGGTTTGCATATTTGTTTATGTTTTAAGTTGAAAGATGTTTTTTGAAATTGATGGTAGATGTGAACACATTAGATCAGAATATATCAGAATATAAAGTTCACGTTCAATGTATCGGAAACATCTATACATTTTCTGTATGTGAACATAAGTAAAGAACAGAATAAATGAATGACATACCTTTATAGCAAGCTAAGGGAGTGTAACAATCTATTGCTAGCATCAAGTCATCACCCAGAACTTCTCAAAAGAGAATTACCTTACTCGCAGTAGTTGCCTGTACATAGAATTTGTAGTGAAGAAGCTGAAGAGGCTAAAGAAACTGACCTCATGACTAAGGTTTTTACAGTGAGGGCATAGCAATGGATTGTTACAGCAGGCGAGGTCCTGTGCATTGCTGGCATCAAAAGGATGTGTTTGCGCAATACAACTGGTACTACAAAGCTGAGAAATCTATTATATGGGTTAACAACTACACTACACTGAGTAATAAATTGACTAGTGTACCCAAGCTAGTTTGGCCAGTAATCCAGACCTAATATCTATCTTTCTTACTGTAATGGTGGGAAGAATATCAGGAATTTAGTAGTTCACACAGATGTCTTGAGGCATGGTAGTGGTGAAATATACGTTATGGTAAGAACTTACCGTTGATAACTGTATTTCTCCTAAGTCCACAGGTTCCACAGGATAACAATGGGATATGATGGAGCGACAGTGGATTTGCACCAATTAGTCAAAGCTTTCCGGCCTCCCAGCATGCAACGGGCCCGTCCATATATCCCCGCCCCCTGGCTCAGGCAAATCAGTTGTATTCCAAAGCTCAAGGCAGGAGCATTATGTAGAATCCTAATCAGGTGAGAAGAACACACATGCACACCCTTCCGTACAAGAAGGAAGAGGTTAGTGAGTAAAAATGGATCCTCAAATCAGGTGCGTCAGGGTGGGATCCCTGTGGAACCTGTGGACTTAGGAGAAATACCGTTATCAACGGTAAGTTCTTACCATAACGTATATTTCTCCGGCATGGTCCACAGGTTATCCACAGGATAACAATGGTATTTCCCAAAGCAGTTTAGTGGTGGGGACGCTCCTGATGCTCAGGAGAATCCTTCGCCCGAATTCTGCATCGTGAGAGGCAAAGGTATCCAAGGCATAATGTCTTAATGAATGTGTAAACGGAAGCCCATATGGCTGCCTTACATATATGTTCTGCTGAAGCACCACATTGTGCTGCCCATGATGGACCTACCTTACGAGTAGAGTGAGCAGAGACATTAGCCGGAACAGGGAGATCAGCTTGAAAATATGCTTCGTCATTCGAAGTCATCTTGCCAGTGTCTGCCTACCAGCAGGTCATCCTCCCTTATGAAATCCATAGAGAATGAGAAGAGAATATGCTTTTCTGATGACAATGGAACAATCCACGTAGATCCTTAATGCACGGATCAAGCAATGCATCTCCCGCAGAAAAGGTCCAGACCCTAAAAGGCCGGGACAATATTTCCTTTGTTAAGGTGGAACTTAGTCATCACCTTAGGAAGATACCCAGATCTAGTTCTGAGAACTGCTTTATCTGGATAAACCTCAGAAATGGGGAACAATATGACAATCCCTAAGTCTGATATTCTTCTAGCTGACGACTTAGTCAGTAGAAAAACTTTATATGACAACCATTTATAATCCATATTTTTAAGTGGTTCAAATAGGGCAACTTGAAGGACTTTCAGGACTAAACAAGTCCCACGGCACTGTAGGAAAAACAACCAAAGGTTGAATGCGCAGCATATCCTGGAATAAAGGTACGCACATCCTGTAACTTGGTCATTTACTTTTGGAACTCTACAGTCGATGCCGACCCTTGCTTCTCTCAAGAAAGCCATCTATTCCTGTCTGAAGGAATGCTAAGACCCTGGAAACTCTGAAAAAATTTTAGGGTCCCATTCACCTACAGCACCTGGTGTTTGCAGATGTTCCCCATCCAAGTATTCACCAGGCCCAACACTGCATAGCTTCCCAGATCTGGTGAGATTGGGCATATCCAGTGTGGTGTGGCTGTAGATTTTCTTTCATTGCACCAATGAATATAGGCTTGCCATATTTGGTGATAAATGTAAGCTAAGGAAGGTTTCCTTGTTCTGAAAACTGTTTGAAAGTATCCTCTTGACCTGAGGATAGAGGTTCAATGGCCACGCTGTCAAAGACAGTCGACCCACATGTCTGTGATAACCAGGACCATGAATTAGTAGGTCTGGACGTTGAGGGAGCAGAAGTAGAGCATCCATTGCCATTCTCTGCTGGTCTTCCTGTTTAAACTTTCTCACCACCCTGGGTAATAGGGTAATTAGAGGAAAACCCATCCGCCAAATGAAGGTCCTGTCTCACCGATAAGGCATCCACAACGATCGCCCTGGGATCCTTTGTTCTTGACCCGTATGTGAGCACTTTGTTGTTCAACCAAGACGTTCTGAGATACATCTCTAGCACGCACCTCTTGTTTTCTAGAGTCCGGAAGATCTCTGGGTGAAGAGCCCATACACTCCTCTGAATGGTGTATCGACTTGAAAAAGTCCATTTCCCCATTTATGATTCTCGGACTGAGAACGGCGGACAAGGTTGGATGATGAAATCCTACCTCTTAGGTATGTGACTTACCTTCTTCATCCCCTTTTCGGCTGAGAGTTCCTCCCTGTTGTTGAGGTACCCTACTGCCATTGCATTGTCCGAGCGGAACTGGACTGGTTTTTACATGAATACTGTCCCGTGCCTACACCGGTGCCCTGTATGTGGCCTGAGGTTTCAACCTTTATTGGTAGACAGCACTTTGGGAACACAATCTCCCTGACACTAATCCTAGTGTCATAATCTACCCAATCTGATATTAAAAGGATGTTCCTTTGTTCCGCTGGGATGTCTGTAGCCACCAGGCTAACGACCTTCTTACTTTTATCGTAAGTAACATAGTCGGTCTTTATTATCTGATGCAATCCATTAATACTTACCACACCTTGTATTCCCAGCTAATCCCTCCAGGTACCAACCAGGCCCACACTGCTGATCTTCCATGATCCAATGAAGTCTGGGCATATCCAGTGTGGTGTGGTTGTAGATTCTACTAGGTAAGAATCAGACGCTGCAGAGACCTAGAGTGGAATTGTGCATACTCCCTCCTGTTGAGGCAGATACCATCAAATCCATCCCCGCACTGCTGCGTGAATGGATACCATTTGACTGTGTGGCGATTCTTGAATCCTATAGTGAACCCTGGATTTATTATTGCAAGGTAAAAAATTACTCTCTGCAGATGTGATCCAGTACAGCCCCCAAGTGAGTCATCCGATGTGACGAAACTGGAGACGATTTTCCCCAAGTTATGAGTCACTTGCCCCTGCTAACTCGTTATTGCTGTTGCCGATAACAAAGAGCAATCTCTGTGACTGTGCAAGGATTAAAAGATCCTAGGTATGGGAAAAACCTTAACCCCTGCTGGCAGAGATAAGGTGTTGTTACCCCCATATTTCTATTTTCTATTAAATACTCTTGGGACTGTGGCTAACCCAAAGGGTAAAGCCTAAAACAAAAAAATGCTTTTCTGGAGGATAGCAGAACCTTGGATAACACTGATGGACAATGGTATAGAAACCTGTAGGTAAGCCTCCTGTATCTCCAGTGATCCATAAAAACCCCTGGCTCCATGCCACACATAAGGAACGTATGATTCCATGTTTCCAAATGTATTTGCTCAGCATTTTTCGTATTGAGCATGAGTCAAAATGACTCATTTGGCTTCCGACTAAGCCAGGTTGAAATAAAACCTTGTCCTTGTTTGCCAGAGGAACTGGAATGACTATTCCTGACCGAAGCAAATTTCTGACCTGCTTCTTGCAAAGCCAGGCCTTCGTCTATACCCGAGATAGGCTGTCTTGAAGGCGAAAACATAACTAGAGATACCATGCCAGGTCTGTGTGACCTGAGGAAGTCGGCCCTCCAACCTGGGGTCTCCCAGGCGGAGCCCACACCATCAGCTAATGGTTTAACGGTAGATCTTCTGGTAGCTCAATGGTTTCCTAGTTTCAAATCACACTGATGTGGGATTCAGTCTATGACAGGCTTCTATTGATAGTGTAATACCAACACGTGAACTGTATGTGGAAGGAACCTGATTTTGAATATCTGTCAATTCTTACCAAAAAGGAATATTTTCAGAACAAGACAATGGGGTATATTTACTAAGCTCCCGATTTTGGGGGTAATTCCAAGTTGATCGCAGCAGGATTTTTGATAGCAACTGGGCAAAACCATGTGCACTGCAGGGGAGGCAGATATAACATGTGCAGAGAGAGTTAGATTTGAGTGTGGTGTGTTCAATCTGCAATCTAATTTGCAGTGTAAAAATAAAGCAGCCAGTATTTACCCTGCACAGAAACAATATAACCCACCCAAATCTAACTCTTTCTGCACATGTTATATCTGCCTCCCCTGCAGTCAGAGCCGGCCCTAACCAATATGGTGCCCCCTAGCACCACCGCTGGTTCCGCCTCTGACCTTGTACCCCCTATATTTTAAATAAGAACAGTTTGCACATTTGGCGCACAGCCCAAAAAGGGGTTTGTTTTTGCTGCCAAGGGGCATGGCCACGCAATAACCCCAGTTCCAATTACGCCACACAGTACTGCAACTTTATTCACATATGATCATGCAATAGTGTCCATAATTCATATTACATCCCACAGTAGTATTTACCTTATAAACGTTACTCCTCACAGTAGAGCCCCTTATTCACATTCCATCACACTGAATTGCTCCTTATTCACATTACACCACACCCTATTGCTCTTTATTCACATTAGACGACACAGTAGTGCCCTTTCTGTACGCAACGCCACATAGTAGAGCACCTTATACGCATAATGCCACACATTAGTAATGCATTTACACACATTCCACACAGTAATGCCCCTTACACATATGAGACACCTTATTAATGTCCTTATAAACATAATGCACCTTACACATTATGACAACCTTTATTAATGCCCTTTTACACATAACGGGGTATATTTACTAAGATTCGTAATGTTCAGAATTTGTTTGAAGTTGAAACACGACTGACATCGGTAGTGTGAATTTGCAACTTTTTTTTTTTTTTACGACTCATTTACTAAGCGTTCGTAATTTGTGTTTTCGTATTTTCCGATGTCGATGTCATTCGTAATATATTTTATGTGATCGCGGCCGACTCTTGTTTTTTCGGCCGTATTTTGTTGGTCTTTTTACGAATTCGTATCTTTAATTTCCACGGCAGTGTTTTTGACCCTTCCCGGCCGCGTTATTTTCTTACTTTCGTTTTCGTCACTCGTCCGTGATTGGTTGTGTTTGTCATGGAGGAGTGTCTGTGCTCATTAGTATAAAAACGCCCCCAACCAGCCGCACCTCGTGGGTTTAGCTAGTGGAGAGGTGAGAGGAAGTTGGTGTTTTGGAGTTGGTGATTTGTTGGTCGGTTTTGGAGGTTTCTTGCGATTGTTGAGTGCTGTATTGTGTGTGTAAGTAGTCTTGTGGTAATGGTTGTGTAGTCTCTTTAAAGCTTGTGTCATTTTTAGTGTTTGTGCATTTTACTTTCAGTCTATTGTCAGTGTGTGTGTGTGTGTGTGTGTGTGTGTGTGTGTGTGTGTGGTTGGTGTGCAGTGGTAGGTGTGCAGTGGTAGTGGAGGAGTGTGTTTTGTGTTTTGTTTTTTATTAGTGTTATTTGTTGTTTGTCATTATTATGTCCCAGTCAGAGGTGAGTGAGAGGGAGGAGGTGAGTGAGGTGGAGGAGGTGAGTGAGGTGGAGGAGGGGAGTGAGGTGGAGGAGGGGAGTGAGGGGGGAGGAGGTTAGTGAGGTGGAGGAGGGTGAGGTTGCTGCTGTGGCCTCGAGTGATAGTGACAGTGATGGTGGTGTTGCTCCGCAGCCATGAACCACTACCATGGCGGGCAGAAATGTTAAATTTAGCTTTGCGGAAAATATGGCTTTGGTGCATGGGTTGATGCGCCATCATCGCCAGCTGTTTGGGCGTGATGCGGCCAAGGTGCCTTCGCGCAGGAAAACTGTTCTGTGGGGGAAGGTAGTAGCGGCAGTAAACAGTGAGGGAGTGGTGAAGAGGACCGAGGACACGTGTCGAAAGAGATTCTACGACATCAAGCGCCGTGTCAAGGCCAAGATGGCAAAGGAGGCTAAGTCAGCCAGGCAAACAGGGGGTGGCCATCCCTTTATAGCGTCTTATCGGGAGTGGGAGGAACCTGTGCGGACCCTTATTCCGCATTAAGTTGTTGGTGCGACTAATGTGCGGGATTCGGATCGTCCTAGGCCTGATGGTGAGTTTATTTTTACAAATCTGTTATATCTGCATATGTGTTTATGTCTAATTAGTCTTTTTAAAATGATATCGTATTGTTAATATATTTTTATGTTCTAAATTGATTATCTATTTGTGTTTTGTTTTTTTTATATTTTGTGTTTGTATAGTTAGGTGTTAGGTAGTAATGTTTTTTTTTGTTCGTTTTTTGTTTAATGTCTGCTGTATTTTACTTGTCTTTGTGGCTAATATGTTAGTGTAGATGGCTAAGTATTGTATGTTTTATTTTATTTTAATTTTCTCATTTTTCGGTTTTAAAAATTTTATTTTCAAATTTACTCATTAATGTAATAATGTAAAATATATGGTAATACATGTGTGTATATTCAGCTGTTGGCCATGGAAAATTAGACTACTTGGCTATGTTTTTGTCTTTGGAAATGGAACCTCATTAGCCTGTTTACAAAAAATTAAGCAACCCATTGTTTCAACATTTATTGTTAGAAACTGTACCCATAATAGTAATCATATGTCCACATCACTAAACGTTGCTGCTTACAAAAGTACACACTGTAATTAAAGGTCATAAACACCAATGTATCATTTTTACAGTACGAAAGCAAGCCACCACTTCCAGAACACAAGCAACACTGTCAAGAGCTGTGGATGCTGGCGATACAGGTAACGCAAAAATGACACCTGTTAATGTGGCCACCACAAAAAAAACAAAAAAATCTAATGTTTGCATTAATCCATAGGAACTTCAACATCGCATCACAGTCCACAAAGACGTCCTGCACAGGGGTCTGGCAGCCACACGAGCAGGCCTAGCAAGAGACGTCATCCTGATGTCACACCAGCATTAAGCACACCCCCACGTCGTATTTCAACTGTGTTGCCTCAGCCACCAGAACACATTTTGGAGAGTACTCAATCACCAGGACCACATTCCCCTAGCTGTCTGGTTAGTAAACAGAATACACAAATTACACATCAGCCAAAAAATTTAATAATCCTAGTACTTATCCACAGCAGCAAGCACATGGCTTGCAAATTGTTAAAATTCAAAAACCACTAAAAAAAATTTGCTAATTTAGAGTGTTCTCTTGCGCCTTACAGTAGTATTGTGTTGTCATTATTTATTTGAATAGTAAAACGTTAAGCTTCAGGTAGATTCACACCCTTTCACAATGGTGATAGAATTCATATGGTCATTTACTGTTTGAAATTTTAATGCAAGTACGATATTGCGGGTGACAAATCACTTTTTTTCATGGTGTAAACTTTGTACCTCTGTGTGTTTGTTTCGTAAGTGTGGTATTTGTCAAACATGTGTCCACTTTTGTTTTGAAGTCATTTTTTTCAACATAAAAACCAACATAATTGGCCTTTTTGATTGTGTATACGAGTCTTGGTGAACATACTAATTTGCTTTAGAAAAATGTTTGACAAACAAGTCTAGAAAGTTAAACTAAATATCAAAACCAGCATTATTTTCGAATACACTCAAATGTTGTCCCCTTAAACCCCATACAGAACCAGACATCATGCCCCCGGAAGCCCAGCAGGAATCTGAACAGGAAACATACACCCTCCATCTGCAAGCAATAGATGTTAACCAACCAAGCATGCCTCAGGAAAGTACCCCGCCACCTCAAATGTCACCATACCCACAATTGAGCCAAACAACCCCCCCCGCAACAACCTGAACCATCATTTTGGGTAACATGGAACCAACAACAGGCACAGAATATTGATTGCCTACGCACACACACCCAATACCTAGCCTGTCTGCCCCATCATCTCCCGAGACTGTGTAGAAACACAAGCAGGCTCAATGTCCAGCTATGCAGAGTCGCAAACAGTATGGAGCAGATGAGAGCAGATAACAGCCAACTTATTGTTACCTTTCAGCACATAATGGATGAGCAACACCGCCATCAACAGGCCCTCATTCAGTTAATTCAAAGTAATCAAATTATATCAGAAACCATGTCTCGCATCATAGACAACAACACAACAGCCACAACACAACTTACGGCAACCCTGGCTAACCTCAGTCAAAATATTAATTTGTTGGCACAACACCAACAAGGTTCCAGCTCAGGGACCAACACACCTACACAGACCCCAATTTCACCACCAGTTCGAAGATCAAGCCGAACCCGCTCCACTGCCCAAACCAAACCCACGTCAGCCACCAAAGAACAGCCTAAGAAATAGGCCACCCTGCAGCTGGAGACACATTGTTGACAAAACTAGGTCTACACAATAGCAGTTATTTGTAATGAAAACACATGTTGTACAGTAATAAATGTGAAAAGTGATTGATGTGCAATGTGTTATGTGCAAAAAACTGTCAGTGTAAGAGGAAAATTCTTAGAGTTAACACTCACATGTATTTGGAATATTCTAGCATCATTACTAACATGAACGTTTACAGGGGCGGATTGGGACGCCGGGACACCGGGCCAGTTCCTGGTTGGCCGATCCCATTGTCCCCTTAGCAGGCTGACTCACCCCTCCACCTGGCCTCCGGCCGCGATCGGAGCTCAGCTCCGATCAGGCAGAGCTTGGAAACGGCCCCTGCACACAGTGCACAGCAACTGCCAGTGATGCTGCAGTCCGTGCAGCACTACCTCATACAGCAAGCTCCGGACTAGGCATGGCGTCATGTAGGGGACGTGGCTAGCACTCGGCACTGCTCTGCTGCAGAGAAGTGACTGAACCGACTACAGGGGCAGAAAGAGGTTCAGTAGCTCAGTGCACGGTAAAGTACAGTAAGATGTAGTAGAAGAAGGGATGATGGAGAGGACAGAGGTATATGGATTACTAATGAAAATAAAAGTGGAGTGAAAGAAAATAGATTGAGGTGGCAAAGAAAAGTATGTGATAGAGAGAGAGAGAGAGAGAGAATAAGGCAAGTAAGAGGCTCTATGTCAGGGATTGGGAAGGAAAATATGTCAGTAAGCTATTATGGAGAAAAAGGAAGACAAAATAAATGAGACTAAAGTATAAAGACTAAAGAGGCTTCAAAGAGTGTAAAGAGTCAAGAAAAGGGAACAGGTACTTGCGTGTTGTAATATAGAGGGACAGGGACTTACTTGCGGTTGTAATATAAAGTGACAGGGACTTGTGTGTTGTAATATAGAGGGACAAGTATTTGCATGTTGTAATATAGAGAGACAGGTACTTGCGTGTTGTAATATAGAGGGACAGGTACTTGTGTGTTGCAATATAGAGGAACAGGGACTTGCGTGTTGTAATATAGAGGGACAAGTTCTTGTGTGTGTTGTAATACAGAGTGACAGGGACTTGCGTGTTGTAATATAAAGGGACAGGGACTTGCATGTTGTAATATAGAGAGACAGGCACTTGTGAGTTGTAATATAGAGGGATAAGGACATGTGTATGTTCTAATATAGCGGGACAGGGACTTGCGTGTGTTGTAATATAGAAGGACAGGGACTTGCGTGTTTTAATATAGCGGGACAAGTACTTGCTTGTGCTGTAATACAGAGGGACAGGGACTTGTGTGTTGTAATATAGCGGGACAGGGACTTGTGTGTTGTAATATAGCGGGACAGGGACTTGCGTGAGTTGTAATGTAGAGGTACATGGACTGTTGTACTATAGAGGGACAGGTACTTGCGTGTGTTGTAATATATAGGGACATGTACTTGGGTTTGGTAATATAAAGGGATAAAGATTTGTGTGTTTTCTAACACAGAGGGACAGGGACTTGTGTGTGTTGTAGTATAGAGGGACAGGTACTTGCGTGTTTTGTAATATAGAGGGAAAGGGATCTGTGTGCGGTATAATATAGTATGAGTATGTAGTATGAGAGCGTGGACAGATAAAAAATTAAGGAAACTAAAAAGAGAAATTTGGAGAAAGTAAAGGACGAAGAGTAAAGATAATGAGAATAATATTACTATGATAAAATAAAGGAGAGACTATATAATAAGTGAAGTGGAACAAGAGTAAAGTGTAGGGCATGACAGAATGTACATGTACAAAGAAGAAAGAGGATAAAAGGTACAGATGAGACAGTGCGGTTCGGTATAATTTACCATCTGTATCCCGACATCGTCATCCTGAGCGGTAGAATGCCGGCAGGGGGTCGAGCAAAACGAAGCCCCTTGCAGGCTCGGTGGCAAGCTTCAATCACCTCAGGTTCTATTCTCCCTCTATGGGTGTTGTGGACACCCATAGAAGGGGAATGATCTACTTCACTGGTATACCGGTGCCCCCCGCCGTCGGGATCCCGGCATCGGTATTGTGACAGTCGGGATCTCGACGAGTTAACCGCATACCACAGAATGTAACAAAAATATAGTGTAGGAGCATAAGGAATCTAGCAGAACTAAGGATTCAAGTTCAGAATATGGGATCCCTTGGATTAGTATAACTACACTGGTCAAAACAATAAATGTACCATAGTGGGCTTGCGTCGCTTGCCATACTTCGGGCGGGGCGGCTCGCTCCACTTTGCTTGCCACAGGTTACTGTTCCCATTAGATGTCCACGTGAATAGTGAAACTAATAGACCAGGGTTCCCATGTTCTGAACTTGAGCCAGACTAAGCAATGACCACTGATTAGGACAGTAAAGTACTGTATATAGTGAGAATAGACAAATGCCACCATGGAAGGGTTACGTAGTAGAATTAGCATAAATGTCAGAGGCCCAACTGCAGCAAAAGATGCAAGGACGGCTGTGTCGGGCTCTATGAAGAGTATCCCACCCCTCTCAACATACCCCACCCCTTCAACAGACCCCGCCTCCATTAGGGCTGCTTCCAGAAATTTCCCGGGCTGGTTTTCCATCCCAATCCGCCCCTGAACGTTTACCACATCACAGCCATAATTATGTGTAAACAATTTTGTAAGGTTGGTGTTAGTCAATGAATGTTTGGCTAATTGGCACACATTATTCAATGTCCATTATGTTGTGCTAATGAGGTAACATATTTCAAACACAGCTTTAGAAGAAAGTCGACACACAACAAACACAAACAATAGGCTAAACAATAATGGTTGTTAGTGCATACTAAATTATTATGTAGTATTGTGGCAAACATTACCTTTGAATGTGAAAAAGAAACTTTTAACATTATAAACACATAATTACTAACCAAAAGCGCTATACAAATAACTAAGTAACTGATACCCAACAGTTAGACATAAACACATATCAAGCAAATAAACAACACTCAGCTGACTAGCTCAAGAGGGAGCAAGAGCCACATTACTACAGAAAATACATTGGTGTGCCGTAATTGTTCATATACAAAGCACACAGGCAAATTTACTTACCACTAAAATGTGCCAAAATCAGGTCTTGCCTTACCTGCCTCCCTATATCTGTACTCAGTGTCGCCAGATGTTTCTAACTCCTCTGCTTGCTGACTGTTTTCTTCATCATCATCATCATCATGTGGCAGATGTTGCTGCAAACACGTTATGAAGAAAACAGCAGCAGAACACAATCCTAGTCACCTTTAAGGGACTATACAACAAAAGCCCGGCAGACTTATCCAGACACCGAAACCTTGATTTCAGTACACCAAAACATCATTCTATCACATTCCGCGTAGACTTATGTGCATGATTGTAATTGTGTTCAGCAGGGGAATCAGGGGCGGACAATGGAGTCAGAAGCCAAGAGTAGCAGCCATAACCCCCATCACCTGAAAAACAGAGATTAGCAGCATTGTAAAATATTGATGCACAAACACAGTGCTAACATAATGTGCAGGTTGAGGTAAGCACAAAATTAAACACAAATACTTGGTACATACCCAGCAGCCAGCCATCCGGCATTTCTCCAGCCTCAAATTTATCAAAGAGGGAAGACTAACTGAGGATGAAGGAGTCATGGCAGCCGCCAGGGTAACCCGCAACAACACTCATAATTTTGAGATTTGCATCACAAACCACCTGGACATTAGTTGATTGCCCAAAATGTCTATTTATATAAATATATTGCCTGCCCCTAGGTGGTCTCAGCTCAACGTGTGTGCAATCTATGGCACCCAGCACATTTGGCATGCCAGCAAGCTCATAGAAAGCTACCTTGACTGCATGCCACTGAGACTCCTGGGTAGGGAAGCAGATAGAGGCATCTATGTGGGGTTCAAATGCATCCAAAACCTGAGTGTACAGTCAAAAATATAAGGTGAGTGTCTTAAGCACTTTGTTCAAATATACTATTATAAATTCACATTACACAATACAGAAATGGGGCATAGAGGAGTATGTATGGTTTGCCTCACCTGATTTAAATATTTTGAAAAGGTGGGCTGTGAGATTCCTATTACATCGCCTGTCACAGCCTGAAAGCTGCCAGTAACCATAAAGTGCAACACAGCCAGGAGTTTGTGCAGGCCTGAGACAGAGCGAGAGCGTGCTGTCTCACTGTCTAGGTCCAGTTTGACTAGGTCATACAGACGGAAAATGTTGGTCCTATTTAGCCTGAACATCTGTATGACCTGGTCATTGGCCAATGCGTTTAAGTTCAAATGCCCCCTAAAAAACCGAGGTCTGCGCAGCCTCCGCGGCACCTGTACATCCTGCTGACCATGTTCAGTTTCCTGGCCCTGGTTTCTTGTAGCCTCATGGAGCAGTCTCAGGAATCCCACAGCAAAACCAAATTCACTGCTACACACGGCAGCAGCCATTTCAGAGTGAGTGATTTGACAAATGTGCTGGCCCACCTTTTAAAGGGCCAAAAATGCAGGTGTGATTAATGATGAAGTCGGAACACATGTAAACACGCTTCTCAAAAGCAGGTATACTTTTTTCCCGTGTTTTTTTACGAATTGTTTTTTTTTTACGACCGCAAATGTTCTTTCACGGTAGAGATTTCAAATACGAATGCATAGTAAATGACCGAGTTCTATACCTAAACAGCCGCGTTTGACCGATGGTGTATTCATTCATATTTTTACAACACAGCCGTAAAAAAAATACGAATGCCCTCATCACTGCCGAGATTTGAGTTTAGTAAATTCCCGAGATGACACTTTGAACAAAAAGCACCAATTCGGTCAAAATCGGGAGCTTAGTAAATATACCCCAATGTCCCTTACACATATGCCACACATTATTAATGCCCTTATACACATAATGACACACATAGTGCCCCCTACACATTTGCTGCACATTATTAGTGCCCCTATACACATAATGACACACATACAGTAGTACCCTGTTACACATATGCCGTACATTGTTAATGCCCTTATACACATAATGACAGACATAGTGCCCCTTACACATATGTTGCATATTATTAATGCCCTTATACACATAATGACAGACATAGTGCCCCTTACACATATGTTGCATATTATTAATGCATTTTTACATGACACACATAATGCCCCTTACACATATTCCGAACACTACTGCACAACCAACCCACTCACATGCACACAGCACTCACACTGCCACTAACACTGTGACCTCTGCCTCTGCTTGGATACAGATGTGTCCTCATAAATACTGCCTCAATGCTAATGTCACACCTTTTTTTATGAAAATGCATCTTATTTGCATTGCTATGTGGCTAGGATGCACAAGCAGCTTCTGCTGATTAAAATGATATGCAGCATGTCTATATACTGTGTGAGACTGTGGCTGTATCTGCATATGAAATGCTACACACAAAATATAGGCATGCTGCATATCATTTTAATCAGCAGAAGCTGCTTGTGCATCCTAGCCACATAGCAATGCAAATAAGATGCAGGGGTGATTAGTTGGGGATGTAATGCCAGGGCCGCCAGGACCACAATAAAAGTGTCCCCCGGCTCTGGCATTATGTACCTGGCTAGTGGAGCCCGATGCTGGTTCAAAAAATACGGGGGACCCCTACGCTTTTTGTCCCCCGTATTTTTTTAACCAGGACCAGGCGCAGAGCCCGGTGCTGGTTGATGAAATATGGGGGAACCCCTGTCATTTTTTCCCCCATATTTATTCTACCAGGACCGGCTCAAAGAGCCCGAGGCTGGTTTTGCTTAGGAGGGGGGACCCCACGCATTTTTTTTTATTTTTAACACTTTCTTTTTTTTACGAAAGGTGCACAATGAAGACCTGCACGGATCTCACAGATCCGGCCGAGATTCATTGTGTTAATGTCGGCAGTGTTTTACTATTCACTCCCGTAAAACACTGCCAAAAAATACGAATGGCATCGACATCGAAAAATGCAGAATACGACAGCATAGTAAATTAGTCGTAATGAATTCAAAAAGTTGCAAATTCACACATTCGATGTCATTCGTGTTTGAACTTTAACCTCATTCTGAAAATTACGAATTTTAGTAAATATACTCCACTGATTCCACCTACAGCACCTGGTATTCGCAGATGTTTCTCACCAGGCCCCACACTGCATAGCTTCCAAGATCTGGTGAGATTGGGCATGTAGATCTTCCACTTACCCAGCTAAACTGCTCTATGATTCCCTGGAGCAAATATTTTGCCCATATGTTATGCACACCAGTGCCAGCAGGAATGTACTGGTGTCTGTACGGTGAGGGATGCAAAACAAATGAACTCACAGACAGACTGGGGAATATGACATTACATACACAGAAGGTGATAGGGTAACAAAATAAACACAAAGTGAACAGAGAAGCCCAAAGGCTAAGAAACTGGGTGTCTCCCTAGTATTAGGAATGCTCAGATGGAAAGAAGCAAGATGTAGTGATTTAATACGTAGAGAACCCGAAATGCTGTTGCTAAGGGCAACAGCAAAACATTAAAGGGTTACCAACGGGTGTGGCAGTAAACTCCTTGGTCAGAGATGGAATAATAGACACAAGGAGAGTCTCCACAATCCTAGTCCTCACTTGCAGTGCACTGGAGAAAGGATTTTGGCAGGCAAGTCTGAGAATACAGCCGCAAACTTGCTAGGTTCACAGAGTAGCAAAAGAACCCCAGCAGGTTAAACGACTGACTCCAGTCTTACTGCTAGGTCTGGATTGGCAGAGTGTAATACCAAATCCCAAGGCCTATTTGCAGTAAGCAACAAACAAATACAAAGTTTACACAGTACTAGCTAGCTTTCAGGAACTGACTAACCAACAAAGATTCAGCAGCATCTGCCTAACCTGAGAAGAGGGTTTATATAGCAGGTGCTGTCCACGCCCCACTCAGACCTCACAGACTGTGAGCACAAAAACCAGCACGGATCCCCGGCCGTGCACAGAGCCTGTAACCACTGCACAGCAAAAGACCCGAACCGGAGTATCAGCTACGCTCAGGTTACTCCGCTAGCACTTGTCTCCCGGTTGTCATGACGACGTGGCAGCACAGAGCAGGAGACCCTAACAGTACCCCCCTCTGACGAGGGGTCAAAGAACCCCTACCACCGGGTTTATCGGGGAACTGCGAGAAGAAAGAGCGTAACAGTCTGGGGGCATGAAGATCACAACTGCGCACCCACGACCGCTCCTCCAGGCCATACCCCTTCCAGTGCACCAAAAATGACAGCCGACCCCGAACCATCTTGGAGTCAAGAATCCTTTCAACAACAAACTCCCTCTGGCCACGTATCAGAAGAGGGGAAGGTCTTCCACTGGAAGAAGGATTACTAATCGCCCCTTTTAAAAGGGAACAATGAAATGTTTTATTGATACCCAAAGAACGGGGTAGATCTAACTGAAATGCCACCGGATTGATAACCCTAGTGATCTTATAAGGACCGATGAACCGGGGGCCTAACTTATGAGATGGCTGTCTCAACTTCAAATTCTTGGTAGACAACCAGACGAAGTCTCCTAATTTGAAGCTGCAGGGTCTTTTCTGCTTATCAAAAACCCTTTTGGTCACTAATGACACAGACACAAGGGCTTTCTTCACTTTCCTCCAAATACCTCTAAGGACCGAAACCACAGAGGAACCACCAGGCGTGGAGTCCAGGGGGTCAAAAGAATTGGCCTTAGGATGATGCCCATACACACAAAGGAAGGGAGAGATCCCTGTAGCAGAGTGAGCCGCGTTGTTATAGGCAAACTCCGCCATGGACAGATGAGCAACCCAGTCAGTCTGACACTTGGAGACATAACACCTGAGGAACTGCTCCAAGGACTGGTTCACCCTTTCAGTCTGCCTATTAGACTGCGGATGGTAGCCTGACGACAAGCTGACAGAAATCTGGAGATCGGAACAAAATGCCCTCCAGAATTTGGCCACAAACTGGGATCCGCGGTCAGAGACCACATCAAGTGGCAACCCGTGGAGACGCACAACATGCAGCATAAATAATTCAGACAGGCGTCTGGCCGATGGCAGCCCAACCAATGGAACGAAGTGCGCCATCTTCGAAAACCTGTCAACGACAACCCAGATGGCTGTCATCCCCGAGGATTTGGGCAAGTCCACCACAAAATCCATTGAAATGTGGGTCCATGGCTTAGATGGGATAGAGAGTGGATGTAATGGGCCAACAGGAACCCCTCTAGGAGTCTTATTTCGGGCACAGATGTCACATGCCCGAACCCACTGATCCACATCCCTAGCCACCGAGGGCCACCACACCGCCCTAGATAGCAACTCCCGAGTTCTGGCAATACCCGGGTGACCTGCCGACTTCTTGGCATGGAATTCCAGGAACACTCGCTGTCTTAACCTAGGAGGCACAAACAAAAGACCTACCGGAAGGTCTGGAGGAGCCTGCTCCTGTGCTCTAAGGACTAATGACAAGAGGTCCTGGGTAATGCCCACTTTAATACATGATGGGGACACAATGGGCAATGGCTCCTCGGTGGTCTCCTGGATTGGAGCAAAACTCCGCGAGAGCGCATCAGCCTTGATGTTTTTTGACCCAGGGCGATATGTTATCAAAAAATTAAAGCGAGCAAAAAACAAAGCCCATCGTGCCTGCCTGGCATTGAGGCGCTTCGCTGACTCTAAATATGCCAAATTCTTATGGTCGGTGAGAATTGAGACCACAAACTTAGCCCCCTCAAGCCAGTGTCTCCACTCCTCAAGTGCATCCTTAATAGTCAACAATTCCCGGTTACCCACGTCATAATTCATCTCGGCAGGCGAAAATTTACGGGAAAAGTAAGCACAGGGATGAAGGCGATTATCAGACACCCCCATCTGAGAGAGCACTGCCCCAATACCCATCTCAGAGGCATCCACCTCCACCACAAAAGGACTCCTTGGTCAGAGATGGAATAATAGACACAAGGAGAGTCTCCACAATCCTAGTCCTCACTTGCAGTGCACTGGTTCAGCTTACTGCCACTAAACTGACACCTGAACACCTTGCACAGTGAGAAAGGATTTTGGCAGGCAAGTCTGAGAATACAGCCGCAAACTTGCTAGGTTCACAGAGTAGCAAAAGAACCCCAGCAGGTTAAACGACTGACTCCAGTCTTACTGCTAGGTCTGGATTGGCAGAGTGTAATACCAAATCCCAAGGCCTATTTGCAGTAAGCAACAAACAAATACAAAGTTTACACAGTACTAGCTAGCTTTCAGGAACTGACTAACCAACAAAGATTCAGCAGCATCTGCCTAACCTGAGAAGAGGGTTTATATAGCAGGTGCTGTCCACGCCCCACTCAGACCTCACAGACTGTGAGCACAAAAACCAGCACCGGAACCCCTGCCGTGCACAGAGCCTGTAACCACTGCACAGCAAAAGACCCGAACCGGAGTGTCAGCTACGCTCAGGTTACTCCGCTAGCACTTGTCTCCCGGTTGCCATGACGACGTGGCAGCACAGAGCAGGAGACCCTAACACCATATCCAATGCTTCCAAGAACATTGCAGTTTTTTATATGAGCCATATGAGATTCTTGCTCTACTGAAAAATCTCCTTCCATTGCATCAGCCCAGGCAACCACTGCCTTTGCCATTTAAGCCAAAGCCAAGGCTTGGCCTTATGACTGCCCTAGACAGGAAAACAAAGCTATTGTAGATTCTCCTTATCTACTTTAGGAGCCATCTCCCCTTTTTTAAACAATCCTCAGCTGGAAGCAGATCATAGGAATTCCATTTCTTAGGAATTCTAACTTTTTATTGGGCGTAACCCAAACCTCCTTCCATGATTTCCATCAGCTGATCTTGGAAATCAAGTATTGGGATATTTAAACACAGGTGCCTTGGTTTTTAACACAGGCTTTGCTGTATCCTCTAAGGCACAGGTTCTCAAACTCGGTCCTCGGGACCCCACACAGTGCATGTTTTCCATGTCTCCTCACAGAATCACAAGTGAAATAATTAGCTCCACCTGTGGACCTTTTAAAATGTGTCAGTGAGTAATTAATACACCTGTGCACTTGCTGGGTTACCTGCAAAACATGCACTGTGTGGGGTCCTGAGGACCGAGTTTGAGAACCACTGCTCTAAGGATAAGATGGCTTCATTGCTTTCAATTAACTCCGCTATATTCGAGAGCTGAGACCTACCTCTTTTTCATATGATGAAGTAGAATAATTGGGCTTTCATCTTCTGATGAATCTAAACAATGTGTAGCCTGCGAGGGTGAAGGTTTACTTACCACTGGTTCTGAGAAGCTGCTGCTGTATGTAAGGGCTTGTAACCCTATTCCTGGTACAGGATTTTGGGGGATTATCCATCTAATTTACTGGATAAAGCTTGTGTAAATATGGCCCAAGGTGGATACACTTGTACCTGCATCCGCCTTGCCTGCTGAGCTAAAACATTATGCATACAAGCCATCCCGAACCAGATCATAAGAGGATAATACAGCTTTAAAACATGGTATTCGTGTCCTCACCATTGCCGCTTAATTACATGATAAATAATCAGCACTTCCACAGTGTACTACACAATTTTGTGACTGTATCACTTTAACCTTTTTTCTTCAAAATTATATCCATTCGATCCTGCATTGATATCCATGATGATATTCATTCGCACCAGCATTGAGGATCTGCAAAACAAACTGACAAACATGTAGCAAAGTCAGCATCATACTAGCAGTCAGTCACATGGTATACATTAGTATAATTAGCAATATGAGCACATCGTCAACTACAATAATATTTTAAGTATGTCGGAGAACACATTTACTGAATCATGTTTAACATATCTAACGTATTCAGACGCAATGTGACAGAAACAACAGTAATGGTATACAGACTCATATGCAATAGGCACTTATCTAACTATTCGTACTCAAAACAGTAGATAGAGATATAGGGGGTAATTCCAAGTTGATCGCAGCAGGAAATTTTTTAGCAGTTGGGCAAAACCATGGGGGTCATTCCGAGTTGTTCGCTCGTTGCTGATTTTCGCTATACTGCGATTAGTTGCTTACTGCGCAGGCGCAAGGTTCGCAGAGCACATGCGCTTAGTTATTTTACACAAAAGTCAGGTATTTTACTCATGGTATAACAAAGCTTTTTCATCGCTGTGCTGATCGTAGTGTGATTGACAGGAAGTGGGTGTTTCTGGGCGGAAACTGTCCTTTTTATGGGAGTGTGCGGAAAAACGCAGGTGTTCTAGTTGAAAAACGCAGGAGTGGCTGGAGAAACGGGGGAGTGGTTGGGAAAACGCTGGGTGTGTTTGTGACGTCAAACCAGGAACGAAAAGGACTGAGCTGGTCGCAATGGCTGAGTAAGTGTGGAGCTACTCAGAAACTGCTAAGAAATTTCTAATGCTGTATAGCCCGTACTCAGTAGAGTGGGATACAGGGAGACTCACCTCACTTCCAGGATTGATCAATATGTTAGCGAACGCTGAGTGGATCCAGACGCTACTAGTGTACACTGCCGCTCCATGAACCTATATTGAACACAGACGCACCGGTCACACAGCTGCCTATGCTGCGACCGGGTCCCCTCGTCTCCCAGTGTAGCTGGTAGCGTCTGAGACGGAAGTGAGGAAACAGTTCATGGTGGGAGACTTGGCGGAAACTGGTCATGAACCGGGGGAGTGGTGACCAGGAGAGCGTCTGACTCCCCACTGCTGACATCAACCCTAGGGATCGCAGCCTCATGCTATTCCTGGTGCCTATGATCCCTAAGGCCTAGCGCTGGAGCACCCATGGTCGTGGCGTGTCAGCTACTGTTTGGTAGTCTCCTCCCAAAACAGTGTGTCTGTGTCTGTATTCCATGCATGCTACTCGGAACCGATGCCTTACCTTCTCCCCATGCTTCGGCCACAGCCTGGTAACGTCTGATGGACCTGCTAGTATATCCGACACAGACGCCCGCCGAAACAGCACTGTACTCGTGGGTAAGTGTTGTTGCGACCCGGCGGAGAGTTGTTGGAGCGACTCTTTCCAATATGCGTGTAAGACGCTGTTTAGAAAGATCACTAAAAAAATAGTAAGACTATAAATATAAAACAAGAAAGCTTGGGGCTGCTAGCAATCCAGCAGCCCTTTGACCATGGTCCGGCTCCTGTCGCACCAAACAAAAAACTGATTTGCCTGAGCCAGGGGGCAGGAATTATATGGACGGGCCCGTTGCATGCTGGGAGGCTGGAAAGCTTTGACTGATTGGTGCAAATCCGCTTTCACTCCATCATATCCCATTGTTATCCTGTGGATAACCTGTGGACCCTGCCGGAGAAAGAAAGCATTTTCTTGTGAGTGAACAGGGTAACTATAGGTGCTTGGGCATACCTCCCAACATGACCCTCTCCAGGAGGGACAGAATGCTCTGCTTCTGGACTTTTCTCTTACTTTAAGATTGCTGGCACCTGTTTTGAACAGGTTAATAGAGAAGAAAGGTGTTTCACTATAGATGATGGAAACATAAATTAAGAGGGAAGTCCAAGAGCAGAGCATTCTGTCCCTCCTAGAGAGGGTCATGTTGGGAGGTATGCCCAAGCACCTATAGTTACCCTATTCACTCACAAGAAAATGCTTTCTTTCTCCGGCAGGGTCCACAGGTTATCCACAGGATAACAATGGGATATGATGGAGTGACAGCGGATTTGCACCAATCAGTCAAAGCTTTCTAGCCTCCCAGCATGCAACGGGCCCGTCCATATAATTCCCGCCCCCTGGCTCAGGCAAATCAGTTTTTTGCATGTTCATATCTGGAAACAGGAGATCAGTTTGTGCATCCCCATTCAGGCCAGTAAATTAAGATCAAACATACTCTTATGTGCACAAGTTCATTTGTAGTTTATTTGTAAGATGCCCATTCAGGCTTTATTATATTGGCAAGAGCACCTTCCAATTCAAAGAATGAATGTCACAACATCAGATTGCCATTAGACAAGCTTTGGAAGGCAAAAGTATAGAGCTACCTGTGATCCAACATTTTAAATGATTTAAATATATTTATCCTCTTTTATATATAAATATATTTATCCAGAGGTTGCAGTATTCCCTGCAACCTCTGGCACCATCCAACGAGATGTAGGTATGGTAACCTTTTTCTCCGTTCCCGGATCCGGGTATCTACTTTTACGGCTAACTCCATAAGTGCATCCAGAGTGGCCGGGGAAGGATATTGGACGAGAAAATCTTTAATTTGCTCTGTTAGTCCCAACTGGAACTGACTCTGAAGTGCCGGGTCATTCCACCCACTGTTATTGGCCCATCGGCAAAATTCGGTCCAATATACCTCGGCAGAATTTCTTCCTTGCTTAAGGGAACGAAGATGGGCCTTTGCGGATGCTGCCCAATCTGGGTCACCATAGAGGACTCCCAAGGCTTTAAAGACGGAATGCATGGAATGCAGAAAGGGGTGATCTGCTGAAAGGCCAAAGGCCCAAGATTGGGGGACACCTTGCAACAGGGAAATTACGATTCCCACTCGCTGGGTCTCAGAACCTGAAGAGTAAGGCCTGAGCTTGAAATACAGTTTCTCTCCCGGAAGTTTACAAACTGTTTACGGTCCCCAGAAAACCTATCTGGGAGGTTTAGTTTAAGTTTCCTTGGAGCAGGTGACAAGACAGTCTGGGTTCTACAATTTTCCTCCTGAGTGTTCACATGAAGCGTAAGGTCCCATAGCTGCTGGGTCAAACCCTGGATCTGGCCTGCCAGAATCTGGGCCGGATTTTGTGCTGGTTCCATCCGGAGACAAACAACCCATGGAGCTACGGTTTGTGGCTGGTGATACTGTTACGTGGACTACAGTGTGCTATGGGTTATCTGATGGTTCTTGGTGATGCTCACACCATTACCTTTGCCAGCAGTCTTTTAGCCTCCTGCAGCCAAAGACTTCACCTATAGCAGCCACCTTTCCAGGGCAGATTAGGTCCGCCCCGTACTCAGATGCCCCCAGATTTAATGTATAGACAAGGTGGCTATTGGAGGCTGGGCAAGAGTAGGTTGCAGTACGGTGAGACGTACACAGAACCCTGGCTAGATGCCACTGACACTAAGCAGCATGGATGGAGGGGAGACAAAGTGGTGTGGGGGCTAAAGCACTGGATTGAGGGGAAAACTGGCACAGGTGGAAGCAAACAGTGTTGCACAGAAGCGGAAGACGACAGCACGGAAGGAGAAAGGCAGATTGATACGGATGAGGTAATACAGAGTAGCACAGATGAGAGAACACACAGCAGTAGGGATTGGGTAAGACAGAGCAGCATGGAGGTGTATAGGGAAAGAAAGTGTAGATGCACAGACAGTAGACATTATTATAGTTTTAGCTATTATGCAAGAATGTTTGTGGGAGCTGAATGTGTTGAATGTATAGAGCAGGCATGTCCAAACTGCGGCCCTCCAGCTGTTGTGAAACTACATATCCCAGCATGCCCTGACACAGTTTTGCTGTCAGAGAATGCTAAAGCTGTGTCAGGGCATGCTGGGATATGTAGTTTCACAACAGCTGGAGGGCCGCAGTTTGGACATGCCTGGTATAGAGTGATAAGGATGTTGGAACTACGCAGGATTGTTGTAGTGACCGAATGGGAAAATTGTGGGCACTGAGTAGAAAGGGTGTGGGCACTGAGTGGGATGGGTGTGCCACACCCCTGCTCAGACCTTCAGTTGCATAGACTACATGTGTGTATTCCAATTAGCATACAATCTGTGAATTAGCATCTCCACCATTTTGTGAGTGACAGCAATCTCACTCTGAGAGTGCCGAATCTGCAGTTACCCACAGAGTGTGATGGCATACCATATCTGTATTGTGCAAGGAACACGTCCATTAAGGAGACAGCCTTAATGATTGGAATTTCATTGCTTTTTGGAGTTTGAGTGGAAGAGTTACAACAGGTTTCTGAAATTTGTAATCATGTCTAAGATGCCTTAATGGGACATGTGAAACTGCAAGGTTTTTTGTCTATGGAATTTCAGAGCATATTTTTTAAATAATCACTGTCTCCGCTTCCAGGGGCATAGTAACATAGTAACATATTGGGGTACATTTACTAAGCTCCCGAGTTTGACCGAGATGGCGTTTTTTCATCAAAGTGTCATCTCGGTCAATCTCGGTCATTTACTAAACACTAATCACGGCAGTGATGAGGGCATTCGTATTTTTTTGCAAGTTCATGTAAAAAATTACGAATGAATACACCATCGGTCAAATTACGCCTGTTTAGATACGAATCTCGGTCATTTACTAACCATTTGTAATTGTATTTGCTGCCGTGAAAATGCTATTGCGGGCGCAAAAAATTACGAGTCGCATTTTTTGGCTAAAAAAAAACGCGCCAGCCTTTGAAAACCGCGTTTACATGTGAACTTAATTATCCATTACTCCCACCTGATTTTTTGGGCCTATAAAAGTGTTTCAGCCACATTATGAACTACTCTCACTCTGAAATGGCGGCTGTAGTGTGTGGCAATGGATTTTTGTTGGCTGTGGGATACGTTAGACTGCTCCATGAGGCTTCCAGGAATCAGGACCAGGTAAGTGAACATGGCCAACAGGTTGTCCAGGTTCCGCGGAGGCTGCGCCAGCCTCGTTTATTTAGAGGGCGTTTAAACTTAAATGCATTGTCCGATGATAGGGTCATACAGATGTTCCGCCTAAATAGAAACAACATTTTCCACCTGTATGACCTTGTCAAACTGGGCATAGACCCTGAGACAGCACGCTCTCGCTCTGTCTCAGGCCTACACAAACTCCTGGCTGTGTTACACTTTATGGCTACTGGGAGCTTCCAGGCTGTGGCAGGCGACGTCATTGGGATCTCACAGCCCACCTTTTCAAGATATTTGTTGCAGGTGAGTCTAAAAAAACCTATGCGGTTATGGCTAAGTGTTGCTTCTGGAAGTTGAAACACCACAGTATTGTAGAGAATACCTAACATGACACTCACCTTAGCTTCTTTAATGTCCACTCAGGTTTTGGATGTGTTGGAGCCACACATTAAAGCCTCAATCTGCTTCCCTACTGAGGAGTCGGAGTGGAGTGCTGTCAGGGTAGCTTTCTATGAGCTTGCAGGCATGCCCAATGTGCTGGGGGCCATAGATTGCACACACGTTCAGCTGAGATCACCTAAGGGCCGCCAGTATATCTATACTAATAGGCATCTGGATCAATCAACTAATGTCCAGGTGGTCTGTGATGCAAACTTAAAAATTATGAGTGTTGTTGCAGGTTACCCTGGTGGCTGCCATGACTCCTTCATCCTCAGTCAGTCATCGCTCTTCGATAAATTTGAGGATGGACAAATGCCTGATGGCTGGCTGTTGGGTATGTTGAAAATGTTATGTGTGTATGTCTTTTAACCACAGGCTAGATTTTGGAGGAGGTGTTCGAATAATCTAACATATGTCCTAATGTTGACTATATTTGTTTTTCAGGTGATGGTGGTTACGGCTGCTACTCTTGGCTCCTTACTCCATTGTCCCAACCTGATTCTCCTGCTGAACACAGTTATAATCATGCACATAAGGCTACGCGGAATGTGATAGAAAGATGTTTTGGGGTGCTGAAGTCACGTTTTCGGTGTCTTGATAAATCTGCAGGCCTTTTGTTGTATAGTCCCTCAAAGGTGACTCGGATTGTGTTCTGCTGCTGTTTTCTCCATAATCTGTGTTTAAGTCAAGATCTTGCACATGGTGAGGGAGAAATCAGTCAGCAAGCAGAGGAGTTAGAAACATCTGGTGACAGTGTGAGTACAAATGTAGGGAGGCAGGTACGGCAACAAGTGATCCTGCGTTATTTTTCAGGTTAGTTTTATTAGGCTGTAATTATCCTTCACTAAACACTTTGCTCTACTTTCTAGTGTGTGTTTTGTTACTTACTGTTTGTTGTTTATAGTGGTGTGTCCATTGTGCTTAGTTGATGCAAAAAAAACATTTACAGTCATTACCCTTGAAAAACATAACTCCATACATACAGACCAGCTTCATACATTTTTGAGACGGACACAGGAATGTGTTTTGGATTCAAATTCTTTTATTTTTTTGAACAAAAAGTTTCCTTTTTTTTTTTTCTCTTGTGTGTGCTGGGTGCTGGCTCACTGGCACGTGCTCTTGCCGAACGCCGTACAGGGGAGGTTACTGGCGTTTGAACAGGGGTTGTGGTCCCCGAGCTGGAGGTAACTTGCTGAGCACCCATCATAGCAATATTGCTGCTCAGATTATTTAAACTGGCAATCAGCTGAGTGTTTGTAGCAGTGTGGCTGGCTACTATCCTGGCTAAGGCCTCATTCACCACTTGATTGTGTTGTATTATCTGCACGAGTGCCTGCTGATGTCGCTGTTGTTCATCTATAATGCGTGATAAATTGCCATTCATGTGCCTGTTTTCCGCCCTAATTTGCTCCATTGAGGTAGCCATTCTCCCTACTTGTACTATTAGTCTGGCCGAGTTGCGACTAAGACGCGGTAGATGATGGGGCAGACTGGCAAGGTGTTGTGTATGTTGTGTGAGGGTTGCCTTGCTTTGGGCCTGTTGGCTTGTCCAACTTGCCCAAAAATCTTCAGGAATTTGGCTTGGGGGCGGAGCTTGTGCCAGTTGGGGACTGCTGGATGGTTGGGGTATATCCTGCAACTGGATTGGAATGCTTGGATCAACAGCTGTAAGTTGCAGTGTGAATGATGGCTGCTGTTCTGGTCCCTGCTGGTCGTCGGCGGACATCAAGTTGTGCTCTGTATGGGGTAGGCAACATGCAATGTTGGATTTGATTAAATTTGGCAAAGGCTAATGCAACACATTAATACATTCATAATACTACATTATGGTATTATTAGCTCTTGTTTTTGTCTACGTTACCAATTTTGAACTTTTTAAAAACAAAAACCCAACACAGGTGCAAACATTGTCAAATTTGCATATTCCTCACCTAACTAACTTCCCTCCACAACATTACACTGTTAGATTCCCTCCCCTCACCACGATATAGACTACTTACCTCTATAGTCCAGAGGAGCAGAGCAAGTAAGCCATATACATACTGGACAGGGGCGATGTGTGAATACTATAATGGCTTTTGGTTTTTGTTCTCAAATTCAATTGGATTAATATTTTGGAAAAATGATAACGTGTGTGTGCTTAATGTATACTCAATTCATATATTTTCATACAACTAGGTTGTCTAGACCATCCACTAAGACCTTATTTCTTTTAAGTAAAGCACCTTGAGCAATTGAAGACGTTACATCACATTGATTGTTGTGGAAAACATGTAAACTCCAAACAAACTAACATCATCAAAAGTCTACTGTGTATATTCTTGCTTATGTGTTTTTTGTCAAAATTTACTCACCAGATAACTGAGGTGATCTGGGCTCATCACTCTGCGAACTCGCCAGTAGTGCCAGTGGTGGCTGGGGTGACACTGCCGATAGCCTTCGCCTGGGTGGGGATGATGGAGGTGCTGAATCAGAGCCAAGACGCCGGGTCTTAGTTGGCCTCCTGGGTAAGTGGCCCGAGACCTGTGATGGCCGCCTTACACGAGGTCGGCTTCCAGAAGCAGAACCTAGGTGCAAAATTTGAAATTAATATTTTGTACTTCTATGTGTTTTCAGAATATGTGACTACAGTGAAGACTTACCTGCAATACCGGCATCATCATGACTGGTCTGAGGCCTGTCTGGCCGGCTGGTCTGTGTGACTGTGGAAAAAGTGACACCAACATTATTACCCTGTTTGTTTTTAAAGGACCCAGTGAAAACCATTAATGTACTGTAAGCATCTATTTTGTTTGGTTGCCACAACAAAATTAAGCTTAAGAGCTTCTATATTTTTGATTTTGAGTTGAATATCAAAATGTACTTCATGTGGCACACAATAAATTTATAAGCAGAACAATTTGTGACTCACATATTGCAGAGATTCAGTCCTTTCAAGTTTAAAAATAGTGTAATGTTTTAAAAATTGCCAAGCTTTTTTTTTAACTTTTTGAAAAAAAGCAGCTTGTTTTTAAAAAACAAACACACATGTTCCAGCATTAACGCCAAAAAATGCGTCAAAAAAACCAAACAATTTAAAAAAAACACTGCACATGTTTATTTAAAACAAAATAAAACAAATACTGCAAGGATCCAAAAAAACTTAAAAAACACAAACACACCTTAAGGGAGCATAGGCCTGCAATTTTTTTTTGTAAAAATATATAAACCTTAAAACTTTAAATAAAAAACATTATTAATTTTGCAGACATTTTAACGACAATATTACTTTAAAAACTTACCATCCTGCGTGGGTCGGTCCGAATCACGGACATGAGTAGCAGACACCACTTCGCCAGGAATCAATGCTCGCACAGGCTCCTCCCAGTCCCGATAGTTTGCCCGGAAAGGGGGGCCACCTCGTGCCTGGTCCTGGGCCCAAATATACGGGGGACAAAAAGAGTAGGGGTCCCCCGTATTTTTAAAACCAGCACCGGGCTCCACTAGCTGGACAGATAATGCCACAGCCGGGGGTCACTTTTATATAGTGCCCTGCGGCCGGGGCATCAAAAATCCAACTAGTCACCCCTGGCCGGGGTACCCTGGGGGAGTGGGGACCCCTTCAATCAAGGGGTCCCCCCCCCCCAGCCACCCAAGGGCCAGGGGTGAAGCCCGAGGCTGTCCCCCCCCATCCAGTGGGCTGCGGATGGGAGGGCTGATAGGCATTGTTGTCAAATAAAAGATATTGTTTTTAGTAGCAGTACTACAAGTCCCAGCAAGCCTCCCCCGCATGCTGGTACTTGGAGAACCACAAGTATCAGCATGCGGCGGAAAAACTGGGCAGCTGGTACCTGTAGTACTATTACTAAAAAAATAAAAATAAAAATACAATACACACACACACCGTGAAAGTATAAATTTATTACATACATACACACATACATACATACTTACCTTAAGTTCCCACGCAGGTCGGTTCTCTTGTCCATTAGAATCCAAGGGTACCTGTTGTAGAAATTAGCCTCACCAGATCCAGGGGTCCAGCCTCCTCTGCAAATCCCGGGTTAATCAACGTACTTCCAAAAATTTACAAAACGGTGTCCCGACCACGAACTGAAAGGGGAACCATGTTTGCACATGGGTCACCTTTCCCCGAATGCCAGAAACCCACTTTGACTTCTGCCTAAGTGGGTTTCTTCAGCCAATCAGGTAGTGCCACGTTGTAGCACTCTCCTGATCAGCTGTGTGCTCCTGTCCTCACTGACAGGCAGCACACGGCACTGTTACAATGTAGCGCCTATGCGCTACCTTGTAACCAATGATGGGAACTTTCTTCCCTGCGGTGGACCTAAAGTGACGTCACCGCTGAGCAGAAAGTTCACCGCATTGGTTACAATGTAGCGCATATGCGCTACATTGTAACAGTGCCGTGTGCTGCCTGTCAGTGAGGACAGGAGCACACAGCTGATCAGGAGAGTGCTACAACGTGGCACTCCCTGATCCCTTTACATGTGTTGGCAATTGTTCATTACTCACACCTGACGTTTGGTACTTTTAAAAGGGGAGCCAACACATTTCTACACACTCTCAATCTGAAATGGCTGCTACTGTGTGTGGTTCTGCTGTATTGTTTGCTGTAGGATACTTGTCACTGCTTCCTGATGCTACAATAAAACCAAGGCAGGAAAAACAACTGGGTCTGCAGGTTGTATATGTTCCGAGTAGGCTGGCCATGCTTTTTAGTTTATATTGTCCAATGTAACTGCAAAAAACTTGATGTTGACCATGTTATACAGATGGTCACACTAAATGTTCTAAGTGATTTTCCACGGTATGATTTGGTCAAACGGACCCTACACCCTGACACAGCACACTCTCGCCCTGTCACAATATTCATCTTGGACTATACATTACTGTTTTTGGGGTTTGGGTGTTGCGAATTAACCAATACACATATTTTTTGTTTCAAATTTATTGACAACTACTGAACAATATATTCAGAACACATATATTTTACTTTCAACTGGCCAGCATATGATGTGCAGTACAGATTATCTTTTTTTTTTTTGGGTGCTGGGTGCAGAGGCTTGTGGTTGTTCGTGGGTGCGGCTTCGACTTGATCGTCGAACTGGTGATTGTACTGGTGTTTGGGTCGGGGTTGTTGTGCTTGAGCTTGTGGCCACATGTTGTTGTGCCATTGCACTAAAATTTTGGCTCAAAATATTTAAACTGGCCGTTAGCTGGGTATAAGCGGCTGTATTGTTGGCAATGGTTCGCGACAAATTGTCATTTATGACTTGATTATGCTGGATAATCTGTATGAGGGTTTGGTGTTGGCGCAGTTGCTCATCCATGATGCGCTGATGGGTTGCCTGCATTTGAGAATTGTCTGCCCTCATCTGCTCCATTGTGTTTGCTATCCGCCCCACCTGCACGATGAGTCTGGCAGAGTTGCGGCTAACTTTAGGCAAATGATGGGGCAAACTAGACAGGTGTTGTGTTTGGGTGTTGAGACACGCAGAGTGGTGTGCCTGTTGTGCGGCCCAACTTGACCAAAACTCATGCGGAATTTGGCTTGTCCCTGGTGTTGAGGTCATTTGTTGAGTCTGAGAAGCTTGCGGTTGGACTGGATTGTCCTCAGTCATGTTTGCCTGTGTTTGGTCGATGGGCTGCAGGTGTAGAGTATACGTCTCCTGGCCATGGGACTGCTGGCCCTCGTCACTCATGATGGCCGGATCTGTATGGGGTGGGACACAGGAAATATTTTTGACATATGTAGCATTGGTCTTACAATATTTTTCATGCAACATGCATTACTTCATAATATACATTTAAAAGCTAAATGGTTAACTTCTTAAACTTTACTATGTTGGTTACCTCTTAGTGAATTGATGTGGCTAAAAACTGATACTACTAATTTGTGATTTTATGGAGACAATTGTATGTTTCACATTCTAAATTATTGTATACACTCCATGTACTCTTTTTTTATGTCTCAAAGTTAGTTTATCCAACATTCTGATGGTTCCTTTGGCACAACACCAAAAAATAGAACCATGTTTGCCACATTAGAATCAGACATTGGGCATGTCAGTCAGTGGATTTAGTAAAGAAGTACACTAAGATTGTTGTCAAAAATTGACAACTTAACCAGGTTATTTAATGTCGGATTTGGCCGTATGTATTGATTTGGATTTTTAGGGTTTATTTTGTTAAAATTTTGAATAACATTTTTTTTGATGTTTTTAGTGTTGTCGAGCATTTTTTTGGTATTAAATTTGTGTTTCAGGACACTGTAATTTCACACATATCATCATAACAATACGCTAACAGCATCTGCTTGCAGTCGATTATTAAATCAAAGTTGATTACAATTTTTTTTTTTTTTTTTTCCAAGACTAACACTGGGGCAGATGTCAATACCTGGAGAAGGTATAAGTCATTTCTAAAGCAGTGATAGGTTCAAGGTGATAATGACACAAGGCAAGCATGTCCAAAATGTTGAGTCTAAAATTAAGAAAAATTTTTGTACTGCTGCCTTTATCATCTTCGACCTAACAGTGTTTTGTCAGTTCCTTATGCCTTCACCTTGTTTTACCTAAATTAAAAAAAAACATTACAAACATTACTCACCAGACAACTGTGGGGAATGTGGATCTACACTCAGGGGGCTTGCCAAAAGTGCCAGTGGTGGCACCGCAGCCACTGCAGAGATGCGCCTTTGGGGGGGTGATGCAGGTGCAGGAGCAGCAGCAGCAGTAGGAGCCTGGACACGGGGCCTCTTGGGTGGCCTTGTAGCCACAGTAATGCTGGCCTGTGATTGTCGCCTTTGTGTGCGTGGAGCAGACGAAGAACCTGTGTGATAGTATTGACATTACATTTCTTGTGTTTTATGTTAATGGCTAAGATGTGGGTACAGAAATAACTTACCTGCATTACCACCATCATCAGCTCTAGGCAGGGTTGGCTGTGGCCTGGATGTGGTGCTTCTCTGGCGTACTGTACAAAGAAGAAGAATGGCGATATGAACATAATTAGACTACTTAAAACACATATGTCGTAGCTTTTCCAAAACACAATATTGCAGGATTTTAAAAACTGATGTTAAATTTTACACTAAAATTACAAACAAAAATAGTTGGTTTTGATAAATATATAATGAAAAAAACAAAACATACAAAAACATCACAAAACAAGGCCATTTTTTATAATTTCAAGAAAAAGCACAACAAAAAAAAATTGGAAAAAGAAAAACCAAAAAAAAAAAAAACCAACATTATTAATACTTTGATTCTAATTAGTACAAAAACATAACTAACACACACAATACACCAAGCAACCACAACCTGTGTCTCTCAATATGTAGTGCAACTACACTTCCCAGCATGTCCAACAACACATTTGACATTCCATAAGTTTAAAAATTAGAACAGGCATGATGGGACTTGTAGTTGGACAACAGATGGAAAAACACAGGGTGGATTGGCCTGCACTACATCACCAACCCATTTGTGGACCAACACACAGGAAACATTTTAAAACAAAAGTACAAAGCACAGATGTGAAAAATTAAAGATAACAAAAAAACTCACCATCCGCACTTGGGCGGTCCGAATCTTGGACATGAAGTGCAGAAACCACCTCTGGCGGAATCAGCGAACGTATTGGCTCCTCCCAATCTTTATAAGACGCTCGGAAGGGGTGTCCTCCCCCGGTTTGCCGAGCAGATTTTGCCTCCTTAGCCATCTTGGCCTTCACACGGCGTTTGATGTCATAGAAACGTTTCCTACAGGTGTCCTCGGTCCGCCTCACCACACCCTCACTGTTCACAGCAGCAATAACCTTCCCCCACAGGACACTCTTCCTGCGGGTCGACACCTTTGATGCATCTGAACCCACCAACTGGCGCTGATGCTTCATCAGCTCCCGCACCAGAGCCATGTTTTCTGCGTAACTAAACTTTACATTGCGGCCCGTCCTTGTAGTGGTGCGTGGCTGCGGAGCCACAACACCATCACTATCAGTATCACTAGAAAACGCAGCCGCAACCTCACCCTCCTCCTCACTAACCTCCTCCCTCTCACTCACCTCCTCCCTCTCACTCACCTCCTCCACCTCACTCACCTCCTCCCTCTCACTCACCTCCTCCACCACACTCACCTCTGACTGTGACATAATCTTAAGACAACACAAAAAACACAGATAAAAAAAAACAAATAACACACTCCTCCACTACCACTACACACCACACACACGCAAACAAACACTCACTCACTCACAAACAAGGACTATAGACGAAAAGAAAAGACAAAATACAAAAAACTAAACAGACTTTTAAATAACAGAACAACAAGTATGACAAAACAACTTACACACACAGTACAGCACTCACCAATCACAAAACTCCGCCTCCAAACCTCAACAAACTCCACAGAACTCTCCAACACCAACAACACCTTCCTCTCTCCTCTCCACTAGCTAAACCCACGAGGTGCGGTCGGTTTGGGGCGTATTTATAGTCAAGTACACAGACACTCCTCCACCACGAATACAACCAATCACGGACAAGTGACAAAAACGAAACTTAGGAAAAAAACGCGGCAGTAATGGAAAAACACTGCCGTAACAGACATGTGACGCAGCCGTAAAAAAAAAACCCACATAAACACGGCCGCAAAACAACCAAATCGGACGCATTATACACCAGAAAAACACGAATGACATCGACATCGGACAACACCAAAAATACGAATACGACAGCTTAGTAAATCCATCGTAATCAATTCAAAAAGTTGCAGTTTTACACTGTCGATGTCATTCGTGATTGAACTTTAACCATTTTTCAGAAAATACGAATGTTAGTAAATGTACCCCATTGTGTGAGATTGAAAAAACCCAGTAGTCTATCGAGTTCAACCTGAATTATATTGTATTCCCTATTCTATTCTTGTTAAAGGCTATATCCTTGTATATCTTTTTCCAATACAAATTTATCTAACCCATTTTCTATAACGTCCTAGAGGATGCTGGGGTCCACATTAGTACCATGGGGTATAGACGGGTCCACCAGGAGCCATTGGCACTTTAAGAGTTTGAGAGTGTGGGTTGGCGCCTCCCTCTATGCCCCTCCTACCAGAATCAGTTTAGAAAATGTCCCCGGAGGAGCCGGTCACAGCTAGGGGAGCTCTCCTGAGCTTTCCTAATAGAGTTTAGTGTTAGAGTTTTTTATTTTACAGGGAGGCTGCTGGCAACAGCCTCCCTGCAGCGTGGGACTAAGGGGGGGAGCAGAGTCCACCCTGCGAGGTCTGAGCCACTGACTCCGCTGACTGGACACTGAGCTCAAGAGGGGCTGATCGGTCTCCGCCGCAGGGGAACCGCTTACCCCAGCAGCATGCCGCCGACCCCTTACAGAGCTGAAGAAAGTGGTGAGTTAGTCACCAACCCCCCTAGCAAGCGGGGGGCCAGTGTGAAGATGGCGGCAACAGGGGAGGGAGCACGGTATTAACCGCGCTCCCGGACGGTACCAGAGGAACACTGTGAGGGGCGCCCTGGGCCAGCGCTTACCCCTCACTTTTGGTCAGCAAGCCTGTCGGGCCCCAGGGATCCCAGCCAGCACAACTCCTCAGTCCAAATTTAAACTCAGAAGAGCGGGAAGACAGCGCCAGAAAGGGGGCGGAGCTTCTCCTCATAGCGGGCCTGCAGCGTTCCAGCGCCATTTTCCTGCATGCTGACAAGCTGAAGGAAGATCCTGATCCCTCCACAGCAGCTCCAGTTTACTGTAACGGTACCAGGGGGTTGCAGAAGGGAGGGGAGGCTAATTACTTGACTGTGTGTCCTATTAAGGTGCACAAGTCAGCGCTGGAAATGGGTTTTCTCCTTGGTTTAGGCGCTGGTGTGGGTTGGCTCCAATCTCTATCTCTCTCTTGCCATTCTTGGGGGGGAAACTCTGTCTTACCCCATCCTGTGTGTGTGTGGTGTGTTTGGTGGTCACCAGCAGCAATATCCAGGGATACAGTGTCATATGCTGCAGAGGATTTATCTTCCCAGGATGATCCCATTCCATGTAATCAGTATAGCACTGGTTTAGCACAGATTCCAGCAAGGGAACCAGAGTGGTTTTCCTCTATCAGGACTTGGATTACTCAAATTTCTGACAGGGTTACCATTAATGAGTCGGCAACCCAGGTATTGCAGTCCTCTATGGCTGTGTGGCCCTTGTCAGGTACCTCAGGTCACCCCCCTATATACCCCCACAAACGTGCTCTTGTGCAGGTAACACAAGACGACACAGATACCGATTCTGACATTATAGATGGGGATGTATTGCGGGGGTCCACATCTCTTGCAAGAGGGGTGCAGTTGTTGATAGAGGCTATCAGGGATGTGTTAAATGTTAATGATTCCACACCTGAGCAGGTTGTGGAGGCTTTTTCACGGAAATCAAGAAAGCTTCGCTAACCTTCCCTGCGTCAAAAGAGCTGAATGCTATATTTGAAAAGCCTGGGTGAACCCTGAAAAGAAGTTTCAGATTCCTAAGAGGACTCTGGTAGCTTTTCCTTTCCCTGAGGATAGGAAAAAGTGGGAAAACCCGCCTATTGTTGACGCATCTGTATCCAGACTCTCAAAGAAGGTGGTTTTACCGGTACCGGGATCTACCGCTTTAAAGGAGCCGGCAGACAGGAAAATTGATAATACTCTGAAATCAGTGTTCACTGCTTCAGGGGCCATATTACGTTCCACTATTGCTAGTGCATGGATTGCAAAGGCAATAGTGAATAGGTCGGCTGCCTTGATGGAGGATTTGGATACGATGGATAGGGATGAGGTTGCATTGTATTTACGGAACATTCATGATTCTGCAGGTTTCATGGTAGAATCCATGAAAGACCTGGGTTCCATAGCTGCGGGAATTTCTTCCATGTCTGTTTCAGCTCGTCGGGGACTGTGGCTCTGCCAGTGATCGGCCGACGCGGAATCCAGAAGAAGTGAGGAGTCGCTACGCTATACAGGCCAGGCTCTCTTTGGTCAAGCCCTAGATGCGTGGATTTCTACCCGAACAACGGGTAAGTCTCTGTATCTTCCCTCAGCAGCTCCTGCTCCGAAGAGATCATTCTCAGCTACGCAGCAGTCCTTTCGGCCCAACAAGACCAGAAAGGCCAAGTCATCCAATACCTTCTTCAGGGGAGGTAAGGTTAAGTCTAGGAAACCTGCCGCTGCAGGTTCCCAAGAACAAAAGCCTGCTTCAGGTACCCCTAAGTCCTCCGCATGATGGTGGACGGGAGGGCCAGGAACTGGGGCCTGTCTAGCGAGACTCAGACAATTCAGTCAGGTCTGGGTCTCATCCGGCCTGGATCCCTGGGTGGTAGATAATGTCTCTCAGGGATACAGGCTGGAATTTCAAAGTCTCCCTCATCGTTTTTTCAGGTCGGGCTTACCAACTCTGTTGCAGGACTGCACAGTGCTGCAGGACGCTGTCCAAAAGCTGGTGGAGGCACCAGTCATTGTGCCGGTACCACCGGACATGTTGACAAAGGGTTACTATTTGAACCTTTTCGTTGTACCGAAACCGAATGGTTCGGTCAGGCCTATCCTGAATCTAAAATCATTGAACCCCTTTCTAAAGGAGTTCAAGTTCAAGATGGAGTCTCTCAGGGCGGTGATAGCAGGTCTGGAAGAGGGGGAATTCCTGGTATCACTGGATATCAAGGATGCGTACCTTCACATTCCGATCTGGCTGCCACATCAGGCTTATCTCTGACTCGCATTGCTGGACTGTCATTTTCAGTTCCAGGCTCTGCCGTTTGGCCTCTCCACAGCACCAAGGGTGTTTACCAAGGTGATGGCGGAGATGATGATGCTACTCCGAAAACAGGGTGAAAACATTATTCCTTATCTGGACGATCTCCTGATAAAGGCATCGTCCAGGGAAAGGTTGCTCCAATCCATTGTTCTCACAACACGGCTGCTTCAGAGTCACGGGTGGATTCTGAATTTTCCAAAGTCACATTTGGAACCGACCCGGAGATTGTAGTTTCTGGGAATGATCCTGGATACGGAAGTACAGCGGGTGTTCCTTCCGCGGGACAAGGTGTTGGTGATCCAATCCATGGTCCGGGATGTCTTGAAGCCACCCCGGGTGTTGGTTCATCAATGCATTCGCCTATTGGGAAAAATGGTGGCCTCCTACGAGGCTCTCCAGTACAGGAGGTTTCAGGCTCGGACCTTCCAACTGGACCTCCTGGACAAGTGGTCGGGGTCTCACCTCCACATGCATCAGAGAATTCGTCTGTCGCCAAGTGCAAGGATTTCACTCCTATGGTGGCTCCAATTGCCTCACCTGCTGGAGGGCCGCAGGTTTGGGATTCAGGACAGGGTCCTGCTAACGACGGATGCGAGCCTCTGGGGCTGAGGAGCAGTCACTCAAGGGGTGACCTTCCAGGGAAGATGGTCAAGCTTGGAAGCCGGCCTGCCCATCAACATTCTGGAACTAAGAGCCGTCTACAATGGTCTTCTTCAGGTGGCCCCTTTTCTAAGAAACAGGGCCATTCAAGTACAGTCGGACAACGTAACAACAGTGGCTTACATAAACCGATAGGGTGGAACGAAGAGCAGAGTGGCGATGTCAGAGGTCACAAGAATACTCCTCTGGATGGAAAAGCACGCGTTTGCGCTGTCAGCCATCTTCATTCCGGGAGTAGACAACTGGGAAGCAGACTTCCTCAGCAGACACGATCTCCATCCGGGAGAGTGGGGCCTCCATCCGGAGGTGTTCAGGGAGGTAACAGATCTTTGGGGTCTACCCCAAATAGACATGATGGCCTCTCGTCTCAACAAGAAGCTTTGGCGTTATTGTTCCAGGTTGAGAGACCCTCAGGCAGTGGCGGTGGATGCCCTGGTGTCTCCGTGGGTGTTACAGTCAGTGTATGTGTTTCCACCACTCCCACTCATCCCAAGAATCCTAAAGCTCATAAGGAGAACAAGGGTTCAAGCGATCCTCATTGCCCCAGACTGGCCAAGACGGGCTTGGTATGTGGACCTCCTAGATCTACTGCAAGAAGAGCCGAGGCCTCTTCCTCTTCGGAAGGACCTGCTGCAGCAGGGTCCGTTCGCCTGTCAAGACTTACCACGGCTGCGTTTGACGGCATGGAAGTTGAGCGCCTGATTCTTGCTCGGAAAGATATTCCGAAAGAAGTGATTCCTACCCTCATACAGGCTAGGAAAGGGGTAACGTCTAAACATTACCATCGTATTTGGAAGAAATATGTCTCCTGGTGTGAGTCCAAGAAGTTTCCTGCGGTGGAATTTCAACTGGGACGTTTCCTCCTCTTCCTGCAGGCAGGAGTGGATATGGGGCTGAGATTGGAATCTGTGAAGGTCCAGATTTCAGCTCTGTCCATTTTCTTTCAGAAACAATTAGCTGCCCTCCCGGAGGTTCAGACCTTTTTGAAGGGAGTTCTGCATATCCAACCTCCCTTTTTACTGCCTACGGCACCTTAGGACCTTAGCGTGGTGTTGCAGTTTCTCCAGTCAGATTGGTTTGAGCCTCTACAGGAGGTGGAGCTCAAATTTCTTACATGGAAGGTGGTCACTTTGTTGGCCTTAGCTTCTGCTAGGCGTGTCTCTGAGCTGGGGGCTTTGTCATGCAAAAGCCCTTACTTGATCTTCCATGAGGATAGAGCTGAGCTCCGGACTCGTCAGCAGTTCCTTCCAAAGGTTGTCTCGGGATTTCATATCAACCAACCTATTGTGGTGCCAGTGGCTACTGACCCCTCGATTACTTAAAAGTCCTTCGATGTCGTGAGGGCTCTGAAGATTTATATGAAGAAAACTTCTCGTCACAGGAAATCGGACTCTTTGTTTGTTTTATATGTTCCCAAGAAAATTGGGTGTCCTGCTTCTAAGCAGTCTATTTCTCGCTGGATTAGGTTCACTATCCAGCATGCTTATTCTACGGCAGGACTGCCGTGCCCAAAATCTGTTAAGGCCCACTCTACTCGTAAGGTGGGGTCTTCCTGGGCGGCTGCCCGGTGTGTCTTAGCAACGCAGCTTTGCCGAGCGGCAACTTGGTCTGGGTCGAACACGTTTGCAAGGTTCTACAAGTTCGATACTTTGACCGAACTTCAGGTCATCAGAGGCCAATCTGTTCTGCAGGAGCCTCCATGCTCTCCCTCCCATTTTGGGAGCTTTGGTACACCCCCATGGTACTAATGTGGATCCCAGCATCCTCTAGGACGTTAGAGAAAATAGGATTTTGGTACCTACCGGTAAATCCTTTTCTCGTAATCCATAGAGGAATGCTGGGCGCCCGCCCAGTGCTTCGTTTTCCTGCTTATGTTATTTGGTTCAGTGCCACTTAGTTTAGTTGCGTACTGCATAGTTACTGGGTAAGTAAGGTTTCAGCCGTTTGCTGATTAGTTCAAGCTAGTTGACTTGACGTGCCTTGTATGTGTGAGCTGGTGTGAATCTCACCACTATCTGTGTTAAGTCCTTCTCTCGAAGTATGCCGTCTCCTCGGGCACAGTTTCTAGACTGAGTCTGGTAGGAGGGGTATAGAGGGAGGAGCCAGCCCACACTCTTAAACTCTTAAAGTGCCAATGGCTCCTGGTGGACCCGTCTATACCCCATGGTACTAATGTGGACCCCAGCATCCTCTCCTCTACGGACTACGAGAAAAGGATTTACCGGTAGGTACCAAAATCCTATTTTTAAACGCATTGACTGAGTCCGCTATTAAAACCTTCTCTGGCAGTGTATTCCATATTCGTATTGCTTTTACAGTGAAGAATCTCTTCCTGCGCTTACTACGAAATTACCTCTCCTCAAGCCTTAGCAGGTGTCCGCACGTTTTGTGTAGAGGTCTCTTAATAAACAAATCATCTGATAGCTCCGCATATTGCCCCTTTATATATTTGTAAATATTTAATTATATCTCCTCTTAGTCGTCTCATTTGTAGTGTAAACATATCTAACCTAGAAAGCCTCTCCTCTTAGTCCAGTGTCTCCAACCCCTTAATCAGTTTGGTAGCTCGCCTCTGAACCTTTTCAAATTCGAATATGTTTATTTTATAGTGTGGTGCCCAGAACTGTACACAATACTCAAGATGTGACCGTAGCAACGTTTTGTACAGTGGCAGGAAAAGGATTTAGGGGTGTTAACTCTCATCCCTTGTCTCAATTCCCCTTTTAATGCATGCTAACACCTTATTTGCCTTTGTTGCTGCATTTTGACATTGTGTGTTGCTGCTAAATCTATTATCAATGAGCACTCCCAAATCCTTTTCTAATACCGTTTCCCCTATATTTTCCCCATTTAATTGGTAGGTTGCATTAAGTGCATAACTTTACATTTACTTTTTGCCACATTAAACCTCATACACCATTTCATTGACCAATCTTCCAGTTTAAATAAATCGCTCTGGAGAGATTCCACATCTGACTTGATTACCCTACATATTTTAGGATTGTCTTCAAAAATTGACACTGTGCTTTCTAGTCCTTCTCCTAGATCATTTATAAATATGTTAAACAAAAGAAGCCCCAGCACAGAACCCTGCGGTATTCCACTGATTACTTTAGCCCAGGTGGAAAACTTCCCATTAACCACCATTTGCTGTTCCCTATTATCAAGCCAATTGCCCATGTACAAATAGTATTTCCTATACCGAGCTTCCTTAATTTGAAAATCAACCTCCTGTGGGGTACTGTGTTGAAAGTTTTTGCAAAATCCAGATAGACCACATCTACTGCGTTACCCTGGTCGATATTGTCGCTTACTGTCTCATAGAAGCTAATCAAATTAGTTTGGCATGACCTATTTCTCACAAAACCATGCTGGTTCTTATTAATAGCATGGGAGTTCTCCAAGTAATCCTGTATGCTGTCCCTTAGTATACTTTCCAATAGTTTCCCCACTATTGATGTCAGACTAACGGGTCTATAGTTACCAGGATGAAGTTTAATACCCTTTTTAATTATTGGGACTACCTCTGCTGTATGCCAGTCCTTTGGTACCATGCCTGATGTAAGTGAATCAGTGAAAATCAGATATAGTGGCCTTGATATTTCAGCGTTTAGCTCCATCAGAACCCTAGATTGAAGTCCATCTGGACAGGGAGATTTATTGGTCTTCATTTTTTTTTAATCGCATGCGGACTACTTCCTCAGATAGATAAGTGTTAAGCAATGGGTGTCACAACTGAGGGACTGAGCTGACGGGAGGCAGCCTCAGTTGTAGGGGCTGAGATGTAACGGAACCTGGGAGGTTGTATCAGACCCCTAGACATGTAAGTAACATGTAGAATAACTGCCCGAAGGCGTGACCACGACAACCAGGATAAAAGTCAATGATGTTTATTATGACAAACTCCGTAACACAGCAGCAGTAAAAGGAAACATAAAAGTCAACAGAGGATAAATACAATTCCTGGGTACTACAGGGTGGCAAGGGCCACAGGCACTGGTAGTGTGAGACAGTTCTTATAATCTTCTAGTTGGAAAGTCCTTACCAGGCCTGACTGTAGCAATGGAGAGAACCCAGGATCGTACCAGCTGATGTTCCAGGAAAGGCTGGGCTGCTGAAGGTAAAACGGCTGCTGTGGATACTGGCTGGAACCAGACTGTTGTTGGTACGGAGTGGATACTGGCTGGAACCAGTTAAATAATAAACGAACTTGAGAGCGATGAAATAATAATGAAGTTTGGAGTTTGAGAGCGGTGAAATAATAATACCGGTGGAGAGTGGTAAACTGCAGAAAAGGACACCGGCCCTTTAAGAGAAGCTATACACTGCTGGAAGATGGGCTGGAAGCAGGTGATTGTTTGAGAGCGGTGAAATAATAATACCGGTGGAGAGTGGTAAACTGCAGAAAGGACACCGGCCCTTTAAGAGAAGCTGTACACTGCTGGAAGCTGGGCTGGAAGCAGGTGATTGTTGTAGCTGGAAACAGGTGAGTCCAGAATGGATCGGAGAGTCAGGCTACACCGCAGATGGAATGCTGGTGCGGGTCTCTATAGCAGAAGTCTGGAGACAGGAGCTGGAACCTGGAAGACAACCACAGGAGAGAGACAAACTGGAACTAGGTTAGACAACCAAAGCACTGACGCCTTCCTTGCTCAGGCACAGCATACTTATACCTGCAGCAAGGAAGGGGTTGGCTAGGCAATTATGCAAATCAACAATACAGACAGCAGATTGGTGGAAATAATCAGATGACAAAATCCAAGATGGCTGCGCCCATGCAGACACTTGGAGGGAAGTTTGGTTTGTAATCCATGTGAGAATTGAAACAGTAATGGCGACGCCGGCCACAGGAGACAGGAGACGCCAGACTGACAAGCGCACATTTAACCACGCGGGCACAGCGGAGGCCGCGGCTGATGAAATCACCACTCTGACATTCTGCATGTGGAAACTCAGGAACAGCGGAATCCGGTCCTGGAACGCTGAGCCAGCCTTAGGAGGCATCTGAAGGGTAAGTAATGGCGTCCAGATACCCGGATCGTGACAATGGGCCTTTATCATTACTATTATTATTGTTACTCACTAACCTCACCATATGGTCCTCCCTAGAAAATACTGATGAAAAAAAATAAGAATTTACTCACCGGTAATTCTATTTCTCGTAGTCCGTAGTGGATGCTGGGAACTCCGTAAGGACCATGGGGAATAGACGGCTCCGCAGGAGACTGGGCACATCTAAAGAAAGAATTAGGACTATCTGGTGTGCACTGGCTCCTCCCCCTATGACCCTCCTCCAAGCCTCAGTTAGGACACTGTGCCCGGAAGAGCTGACACAATAAGGAAGGATTTTGAATCCCGGGTAAGACTCATACCAGCCACACCAATCACACCGTATAACTCGTGATAGGAACCCCGGTTAACAGTATGATAACAAAAGGAGCCTCTGAACAGATGGCTCGCAATAATAACCCGATTTGTGTAACAATAACTATTTACAAGTATTGCAGACAATCCGCACTTGGGATGGGCGCCCAGCATCCACTACGGACTACGAGAAATAGAATTACCGGTGAGTAAATTCTTATTTTCTCTGACGTCCTAGTGGATGCTGGGAACTCCATAAGGACCATAGGGATTATACCAAAGCTCCCAAACGGGCGGGAGAGTGCGGACAACTCTGCAACACCGAATGAGAGAACTCCAGGTCCTCCTCAGCCAGGGTATCAAATTTGTAGAATTTAGCAAACGTGTTTGCCCCTGACCAAGTAGCAGCTCGGCAAAGTTGTAAAGCCGAGACCCCTCGGGCAGCCGCCCAAGATGAGCCCACCTTCCTTGTGGAATGGGCTTTTACAGATTTAGGCTGCGGTAGTCCTACCGCAGAATGCGCCAGCTGAATAGTGCTACAGATCCAGCGCGCAATAGTCTGCTTAGAAGCAGGAGCACCCAGTTTGTTGGGTGCATACAGGATAAACAGCGAGTCAGTTTTCCTGACTCCAGCCGTCCTGGAAACATAAATTTTCAGGGCCCTGACTACGTCCAGTAACTTGGAATCCTCCAAGTTACCAGTAGCCACAGGCACCACAATAGGCTGGTTCAAGTGAAACGCTGATACCACCTTCGGGAGAAACTGAGGACGAGTCCTCAAATCTGCCCTATCCATATGGAAAATCAGATAAGGGCTTTTATAGGACAAAGCCGCCAATTCTGACACACGCCTGGCCGAAGTTAGGGCCAACAGCATGACCACTTTCCACGTGAGATATTTCAAATCCACAGTCTTAAGTGGTTCAAACCAATGTGATTTCAGGAACTCCAAAACCACATTGAGATCCCAAGGTGCCACTGGGGGCACAAAAGGAGGCTGAATATGCAGAACTCCCTTGACAAAAGTCTGAACTTCAGGCAGGGAAGCCAGTTCTTTCTGGAAGAAAATCGACAGGGCCGAAATCTGGACCTTAATGGACCCCAATTTGAGGCCCAACGTCACCCCTGTATGCAGGAAATGCAGGAATCGACCCAGTTGAAATTCCTCCGTTGGGGCCTTCCTGGCCTCACACCAAGCAACATATTTTCGCCAAATGCGGTGATAATGGTTTGCGGTGACATCCTTCCTGGCTTTGATCAGGGTAGGAATGACTTCCTCCGGAATACCCTTTTCCTTCAGGATCCGGAGTTCAACCGCCATGCCGTCAAACGCAGCCGCGGTAAGTCTTGGAACAGACAGGGCCCCTGCTGCAGCAGGTCCTGTCTGAGCGGCAGAGGCCAAGGGTCCTCTGAAAGCATCTCTTGAAGTTCCGGGTACCAAGCTCTTCTTGGCCAATCCGGAACCACGAGTATAGTTTTCACTCCTTGCCTTCGTATTATTCTCAGTACCTTGGGAATGAGAGGCAGAGGAGGAAACACATAAACCGACTGGTACACCCACGGTGTTACTAGAGCGTCCACAGCGATCGCCTGAGGGTCCCTTGACCTGGCGCAATATCTTTTTAGCTTTTTGTTGAGGCGGGACGCCATCATGTCCACCTGTGGTCTTTCCCACCGGTATACCAGCATTTGGAAGACTTCTGGATGAAGTCCCCATTCTCCCGGGTGGAGGTCGTGCCTGCTGAGGAAGTCTGCTTCCCAGTTGTCCACTCCCGGAATGAACACTGCTGTCAGTGCTAACACATGATTTTCCGCCCATCGGAGAATCCTTGTGGCTTCTGCCATTGCCCTCCTGCTTCTTGTGCCGCCCTGTCTGTTTACATGGGCGACCGCCGTGATGTTGTCTGATTGGATCAGTACCGACTGGTTCTGAAGCAGGGGCCTTGCTTGGCTTAGGGCATTGTAGATGGCCCTTAGCTCCAGAATATTTATGTGAAGCGAAATCTCCTGATCTGACCACAGTCCTTGGAAATTTCTTCCCTGTGTGACTGCCCCCCAGCCCCGAAGGCTGGCATCCGTGGTCACCAGGACCCAGTCCTGTATTCCGAATCTGCGGCCCTCTAGTAGATGAGCCCTCTGCAGCCACCACAGCAGCGACACCCTGGTCCTTGCCGACAGGGTTATCCGCTGTTGCATCTGGAGATGGGACCCGGACCATTTGTCCAACAGGTCCCACTGGAAAGTCCTTGCGTGGAACCTTCCGAATGGAATCGCTTCGTACGAAGCTACCATTTTTCCCAGGACTCGTGTGCATTGATGTACCGACACCTGTCCCGGTTTTAGGAGGTCTCTGACTAGAGATGACAACTCCTCGGCTTTTTCCACTGGAAGAAACACTTTTTTTCTGGTCTGTGTCCAGAATCATTCCCAGGAACAGAAGACGTGTTGTCGGGACCAGCTGTGACTTTGGAATATTGAGAATCCAGCCGTGCTGTTGTAGCACTTCCCGAGAAAGTGCTACCCCCACTACCAACTGTTCTTTGGACCTCGCCTTTATCAGGAGATCGTCCAAGTACGGGATAATTAAAACTCCCTTCTTGCGAAGGAGTATCATCATTTCGGCCATTACCTTGGTAAAGACCCTCGGTGCCGTGGATAACCCAAACGGCAGTGTCTGGAACTGATAGTGACAGTCCTGTACCCCAAATCTGAGGTACTCCTGGTGAGGGGGGTAAATGGGGACATGTAGGTACGCATCCTTGATGTCCAGGGAGACCATGTAATCCCCCTCGTCCAGGCTCGCAATAACCGCCCTGAGCGATTCCATCTTGAACTTGAACCTTTTGATATAAGTGTTCAAGGCTTTTAAATTTAAGATGGGTCTCACCGAACCGTCCGGTTTCGGTACCACAAACATTGTGGAATAGTAACCCTTTCCTTGCTGAAGGAGGGGTACCTTGACAATCACTTGCTGTGAATACAGTTTTTGGATAGCCACCAACACTGCTGGGAGTTGCTGGTAAGGCAGATTTTAGAAAACGGCGGGGGGGGGGGGGGGGGGACGTCTCGAATTCCAGCCTGTACCCCTGAGATACTACTTGAAGGGCCCAGGGATCCACCTGTGAGAGAGCCCACTGTGTGCTGAAATTTCTGAGACGGGCCCCCACCATACCCGGGTCCGCCTGTGAAGCCCCAGCGTCATGCTGTGGACTTACCGGACGCGGGGGAGGACTTTTGCTCTTGGGAACTGGCTGTATGCTGCAGCTTTTTCCCTCTACCTTTGCCTCTTGGCAGAAAGGACGCGCCTCGAGCCCTCTTGTGTTTTTGGGGCCGAAAGGACTGTATTTGATAATACGGTGCTTTCTTTTGCTGTGGGGTAGCTTGTGGCAAAAATTTCGATTTCCCAGCCGTAGCCGTGGAAACGAGGTCTGAAAGACCATCCCCAAACAGTTCCACCCCCTTATAAGGCAAAACTTCCATGTGCCTTTTTGAATCGGCATCACCTGACCACTGCCGAGTCCATAACCCCCTTCTGGCGGCAATGGACATTGCACTTATTTTTAATGCCAGCCGGCAAATATCCCTCTGTGCATCACGCATGTATAAGACAGCGTCTTTTATATGCTCTACTGTCAGCAAAATATTGTCCCTATCCAGGGTATCAATATTATACAACAGGGAATCTGACCACGCAGCAGCAGCACTGCACATCCATGCTGATGCAATCGCTGGTCGCAATATAATGCCCGTGTGTGTATATATAGCTTTTAGGGTAGTTTCCTGCTTTCTATCGGCAGGATCCTTTAGGGCGGCCATATCCGGAGACGGTAGTGCCACCTGTTTTGATAAACGTGTAAGCGCTTTATCTACCCTAGGGGATGTTTCCCAACGTGACCTATCCTCTGGCGGGAAAGGGTACGCTGCCAATAACCGTTTAGAAATTATCAATTTCTTATCGGGGGAAGTCAAGGCTTCCTCACACACCTCATTTAATTCCTCAGATGCAGGAAAAACTACTGGGAGTTTTTTCTCACCGAACATAATACCCTTTTTTGTGGTACCTGGGGTACTATCAGAAATGTGTAATACATTTTTCATTGCCTCAATCATGTAACGGGTGGACCTATTGGAGGGTACATTAGTCTCATCGTCGTCGACACTGGAGTCGGTATCCGTGTCGACATCTGTGTCTGCCATCTGAGGTAGCGGGCGTTTTAAAGCCCCTGATGACATTTGAGACGCTGGAACAGTCACAAGCTGAGTAGCCGGCTGTCCTATGTCGTCAAACCTTTTATGTAAGGAGCTGACACTGTCACGTAATTCCTTCCATAAGTCCATCCACACAGGTGTCGACCCTTCAGGGGGTGACAACACACTTACAGGCATTTGCTCTGCCTCCACATCATTTTCCTCATCATACATGTCGACACAGCGGTACCGACACACAGCACACACACAGGGAATGCTCTGACAGAGGACAGGACCCCACAAAGCCCTTTGGGGAGACAGAGGGAGAGTATGCCAGCACACACCAGAGCGCTATATACCACAGGGATATCACCTATAAAGTGTGTTTTCCCCTTATAGCTGCATATATATTATACTGCGCCTAAATTTGTGCCCCCCCCCCCCCCTCTCTTTTTTTACCCTTTCTGTAGTGCAGGACTGCAGGGGAGAGCCAGGGAGCGATCCTTCCAGCGGAGCTGTGAGGGAAAATGGCGCCAGTGTGCTGAGGGAGATGGCTCCGCCCCTTTTTCGGCTGGCTTTCTCCCGCAATTTTAAGATTTCTGGCAGGGGTTAATATACACCTATATAGCCTCTGGGGCTATATATGGTGTCAGTTTGCCAGCCAAGGTGTTATTTATTGCTGCTCAGGGCGCCCCCCCCCCCAGCGCCCTGCACCCATCAGTGACCGCAGTGTGTGGTGTGCATGAGGAGCAATGGCGCACAGCTGCAGTGCTGTGCGCTACCTTGGAGAAGACAAGGGGGGACGGCGGCGCGGCTCCGGGAACGGACGACGAGGTCGGGTCCTGTGTGCGATCCCTCTGGAGCTAATGGTGTCCAGTAGCCTAAGAAGCCCAAGCTACCACCACTTAGGTAGGTTCGCTTCTTCTCCCCTTAGTCCCTCGGTGCAGTGAGCCTGTTGCCAGCAGGTCTCACTGTAAAATAAAAAACCTAAATTATACTTTCTTTCTAGGAGCTCAGGAGAGCCCCTAGTGTGCATCCAGCTCAGCCGGGCACAGAAATCTAACTGAGGCTTGGAGGAGGGTCATAGGGGGAGGAGCCAGTGCACACCAGATAGTCCTAATTCTTTCTTTAGAGGTGCCCAGTCTCCTGCGGTGGGTGCAACATGCAGGGTGTAGGGGACTGCAGGAGGGGTCTACACACACAGCGCAGGTGACTGTAGGCGGAGTCTACACACGGTGCAGCTGACTGTAGGGGGCAACACACGGGCTGCAGGTGACTAAGGGGGCAACACACGGAGTGCAGGTGACTCTAAGGGGTGGCAACAAATGGGGTGCAGGTGACTGTTGGAGGGACAACTCGTGGTGCAGGTGATTGTCGGGAGGACAACACGGGGTGCAAGTGACTGTAGCTGAAGCACAGTGCAAGTGACTGTAGTGGGGACAACACACAGAGTACAAGTGACTGCAGGGGGGCTACACACAGGTTGCAGGGGGTGTGACACGGGACTGTAGGAAGATGACACACAGGTTGTATAGGGGCGACACACAGGGTGCAGTGACTGTAGGAGGGCAGCAACGTGTAGTGGGCAGAGGACTGTGGAGGGAAACACGCAGGGTGCAAGAGACTACTGGGGTCGACATGCAGGGCACAGGAGACTGTAGGAGAGTTCAGGTGCAGGAGACTGTAAGAGGGTACACACAGGGAACAGTGGACCTTAAGGGGGTGACACGCAGGGTACAGGTGACTGTAGGGAGGGCTGTACACAGGCTGCAGGTGACTGTAGTGGGGCTACACTCAGGCTGCAGGTGACTGTAGGGGGTGCTACAACCAGGCATCAGGTGACTGTAGGTGGGGCTACAACCAGGCTGTAAGTGACTGTAGGAGGGCTACGCCCAGGCTGCAGGTAACTGTAGGGGGTGCTACACACAGGCTGCTGATAACTATAGGGGGATAAGCTCAGGCTGCAGGTGACTGTAGGGGGGGCTACATTCAGGCTGCAGGTGACTGTAGGGGGGCTACACTCAAGCTACATGTGACTGTAGGGGGAGCAACACACAGGGCACAGGAGACTACTGGACGGAGCCAGAGGCGGAACTACTGCCAGTGCAACCAGTGCGTTGCACTGGGGCCCGCCTCTGTCCAGGGGCCCAAAGCATGTATTGAGTCAAACTGACTCATTACATGCCGCTGTGCGCTGCGGGCAACCGCTGCCCGCAGCGCACAGCCGCCCAGAGAGGAGAAGAGTAGCGGTACGTGGGAAAGCGGAGGAGGGAGGTGGAGGAGGGAGCCGCGGCAGCGCTTTGTTACTGGTTGAGGCGCTGCTGCCCCTCTGCTTCACTATAGGCTGTCTTCCGAGAACAGCCTATAGTGAAGCAGAGGGGCAGCAGCAGCAGCGCCTCCACCAATAACACAGCGCTGCTGCGGCTCCCTCCTCCACCTCCCTCCTCCTCCTTCTCTCCTGCCCGGGAATCGTCTGACGCTGCACCGAGGAGCCTGAGCCAGCGGAGAGGGTAAGTATAATTCTTCTTTCTTTCTTTCTTTCTTTCTTTCTTTCTTTCTTTCTTTCTTTCTTTCTTTCTTTCTTTCTTTCTTTCTTTCTTCAAAAAAGGGGGACTGTCTGCCACAATGTGTAAAAAGGGGGAATCTGCTTGCCGCAATGTGTAAAAAGGGGGAATCTGCCTGCCGCAATGTGTAAAAACGGGGAATCTGCTTGCCGCAATGTGTAAAAAGGGGGAATCTGCTTGCCGCAATGTGTAAAAAGGGGGAATCTGCCTGCCGTAATGTGTAAAAAGGGGGAATCTGCCTGCCGTAATGTGTAAAAAGGGGGATGCTGTCTGCCTTAATGTGTAACAAGGGCACGCTGTCTGCCGTAATGTGTAACAAGAGCACGCTGTCTGCCGTAATGTGTAAAAAGGGGAAGCTGTCTGCCATTATGTGTAACAAGGGCACGCTGTCTGCCGTAATGTGTAACAAGGGCACGCTGTCTGCCGTAATGTGTAACAAGGGCACGCTGTCTGCCGTAATGTGTAACAAGGGGACGCTGTCTGCCATTATGTGTAACAAGGGGACGCTGTCTGCCATTATGTGTAAAAAGGGCACGCTGTCTGCCGATATGTGTAAAAAGTGTACGCTGTCTGCCGCTATGTTTAACAAAGGCACGCTGTCTGCCATTATGTGAAAAAAGTGTACGCTGTCTGCCGCTATGTGTAACAAGGGCAAATTTACTAAGATTCGCAATTTTCCGTTTGAGGTCAAAGTTCAATCACGAATGACATCGCAAGTGTAAATTTGCAACTTTTTGAATTTATTACGGCTAATTTACTAAGCTGTCGTATTCTGCATTTTCCGTTTTACCGATGTCATTCGTTTTTTTTGGCAGTGTTTTACGTGAGTGACTTGTAAAACACTGCCGACTTTAATACAATGAATCTCGGCCGGATCTGAGAGATCCGTGCTGGGCTTCATTGTGCACTTTAAAAAAAAAAAAAAATCAGTATTAAATTTAAAAAAAAAAAATGCGTGGGGTCCCCCCTCCTAAGCAAAACCAGCCTCGGGCTCTTTGAGCCGGTCCTGGTTGCAAAAATATGGGGGGGAAAAAGCGTAGGGGTCCCCCGTATTTCTGAAACCAGCACCGGGCTCCACTAGCCAGATACATAATGCCACAGCCGGGGGACACTTTTATATAGCTCCCGGCGGCCCTGGCATTACATAACCAACTAGTCACCACTGGCCGGGGTACCCTGGAGGAGTGGGGACCCCTTCAATCAAGGGGTCCCCCCCCTCCAGCCACCCATGGGCCAGGGGTGAAGCCCGAGGCTGTCCCCCCCCCCATCCATGGGCTGCGGATGGGAGGCTGATAGCCGTTGTGTAAAAAAATTAATATTGTTTTTAGTAGCAGTACTACAAGTCCCAGCAAGCCTCCCCGCAAGCTGGTACTTGGAAAACCACAAGTACCAGCATGCGGAGGAAAACCGGGCCCGCTGGTACCTGTAGTACTACTACTAAAAAAATACCCCAATAAAAACATAAGACACACACCTTGAAAGTATAACTTTAATACATACATACACACCTCCATATACACATACTTACCTTATGTTCACACGAGGGTCGGTCCTCTTCTCCATGTAGAATCCATGGTGTACCTGTGGAAAAAAATATACTCACATACTCCAGTGTAGAAGCCTCTTCTTCTTTTAATCCAGTTGTAATCCAGGTACTTGTCAAAATAAAAAAACGGACACCCGACCTCGCACTGAAAGGGGCCCCATGTTTTCACATGGGACCCCTTTCCCCGAATGCCAGAAACCCCCTCTGACTTATGTCTAAGAGGGTTTCTTCAGCCAATCAGGGAGCGCCACGTTGTGGCACCCTCCTGATTGGCTGTGTGCTCCTGTACTGTCTGACAGGCGGCACACGGCAGTGTTACAATGTAGCGCCTATGCGCTCCATTATAACCAATGGTGGGAACTTTGTGGTCAGCGGTGAGGTTACTTTCGGTCACCCGCTGACCACAGGGTGCAGGGGAAGACCGGAGATGTACCCTCAGTGGGGGACCAGAGACATGCAACAGGACCAACAGGTGGCAGTGGCCTAGGCACATTGCTGTAAAGGCAGTAGTGAGGCTGGGGAGTGCAGTAGGCAGTTTGTCACTATCTGGGGAGACCCACAATGGCAGCACAGCACTAGCGACCACTCACCTACAGAAGGAGGAGCAAGGTCCTGGGACAGCTGCAGGAACAGTCAAGGAGGCACCAGCTACTGTAAGATTGCTGTAAGACCAGGACGGCAGCAACAGCATTGAAGAGCTTCAGGAAGTCTGACAGTCACATCTGTGCCCATGTTCAGACCAAAGATCTCCAGGAGCAAGGCAAATCAGGCTGCCGCTGTGCCGCTCTGCTTATCTAAGTGGCAGGCAGTGCACCAGAGGCAATGGAGGAGGTAGGGGTAACCCCATTGGAGCAGGCGCCAGGAGCGACTGACTCCATAACTTTCGCCACTGCATCTCTGGCATGATTCAGGATAGATGATGAGGGATAGTGGTTCTACAGATGAGCAGATGCTGGTTAAATGGAGACAGATCACAATCGTGCGTGTAGTCACCTCTGTCCAGTATTCTGAGTCTGTGACTTTGACCCAGGCAAAGTGTTCTGTTCCCATTTTAGTGTGCGATCTCTAACAGGTATACTGTATCTAAAACTCATCTCTGGGTGAGGAACACCACTCTTTAGCAGCTGCCTGTACTGGTGCTACTAGATCACCCACTGGCATGGGTTGCCCGAGTCTGTGAGATGGATGGGCCGGGTACCCTATACTACGCTTTGGAAGGAGTGAGGGTGACTCAGAGAGGAGGGTGGACTCTTGTAACTGGATCTGGAGAGAGGTATAATATATTGTATCTTCCAGGCACTACACAGACACAATGGGGGTCATTCCGAGTTGAAAGTAGCTGTGCTAAATTTAGCACAGCTATAATCATCTTCCCTGACATGCGGGGGGACGCCCAGCACAGGGCTAGTCCGCCCCGCATGTCAGTCCGCCCCCCCCCCCCCCCCCCTGCACAAATACAAAACCATTGCACAGCGGCAATGCTTTTGTATTTCTGGAGTAACTCCCGGCCAGCGCAGCTCCTGTGGCTGGCCGGGAGTTGGTCGTCACTGCCGCTGGCCGAAGCGGCTGCGTGAGGCGTCACACAGCCGCCGCGACCCGCCCCCCCCAACGGTCCGGCCACACCTGCGTTGGCCGGACCGCTCCCCCTAAACGGCGGCTTAACGCTGCCGTCCAGCCCCCTCCCGCCCAGCGACCGCCTCTGTCTCAGAGGCGATCGCTAGGCAACGACGACTGCCATGCACCGGCGCACATGCGCATTTCCGAACTGATCGCTGCGCTGCAACAAACTGCAGCGAGCGATCGGGTCGGAATGACCCCCAATGATCCTCGTGTTTGTAGTGTGCATGGAGCTGTCGCAGCGCAGGCAGTGAGAGCTGGGCAGAGGGGGATACACCGCACAGCAGACTGTTTATTTCACACACATGACTGTGCAGGAAGCACAGTGCTCTGTCTAATGGAATTTTCTTTTTGCCTTCTGTCTCTGAATAGATTTATTGATAACATAGGGCCTAATTCAGACCTGATCGCTAGGGTGCATGTTTTTCATCCCTGCGATCAGATAGTCACCGCCTACAGGGCGGGATCGCTGTGCAGGTGTGCGATCGCATGTGCAGGAGAGCTGCACAAACAGAAGTTTGTGAAGTCTCTGCACAGCCCAGGACTCACTCTTCCAATGCGATGATCGGGGCCGGAGCTGACATCAGAAACCCTCTCTCCAAACGACTGGTTCCTCCTGCGTTTTCCCAGACACTCCCTGAAAACGGTCAGTTGCCACCCACAAATGGCCTCTTCCTGTCAGCCACCGCACGATCGCTTTTCTCGCACATCCCGTCGCTTCCCGCCGATCCCTGTCGCTGCAGACCAACGTGCCAGCGCATTGCGGTGCATATGCATGCGCAGTTCAGACCTGATCGCAGGCTGTACGAAAACGCAGCCTAGTGATCAGGTCTGAATTAGGCCCATAAAGCATAGTCGATGCAGCCCAATTTGAAAGTACAGACTGTTAAACAAAAACGATATTGTACCTGCCAAAACTGAACAATTGGATGGTCTGGTGGCTCTAGGCTTGCTATATTTCAAAAATAAATATCTGGGACACATTTGAATCCCACCCAAGCAGTCAAACTGCACCCTATTACATGACAAACAGCAAACCTAGGGGCTAATTCAGCATGAGTTGTAGTTGTGCGAATAGTTGCGGTAGCATGCGGGGGGGCGCCCAGCACAGGGCAAGTCCGCCCGCATGCTGGGCCTTAGCCCCTCCCCGGATAACGTGAATGCTTCGCTAAGCAGCACAGCGGTCACATGTTAATGGTAGCCCCCTGCCTGCTCAACCTAGATGCGTAGCCGGACGGCTACCTGCCATCTTTTCTGTTGCAGAGGTTACGTGTGACGCTGCGGCATGCCTCTCCAGCGGTCTGGACACACCTGTCATCCACAATTCTTGTGACAGAAGAGGCTGGAAGTGGTCATCGCTGATGTCAGAGGCCCTCCTGAAAAATGCCTGGGCACTCCTGCGTTTTTTCAGACACACAGAAAATGGCAGGTTTCCACCCAGAAACACTGGCTTCCTGTCAGCCAAACAGCGGCTGCATTGCGATTACGATGTGCACTAAATTTCTGTTGATATTTTTGCTCACACATGCGCAATGTGAACACTGCACATGCGCAGTTATTCGATAATCGGACGGATTGCGATTCGCAAATTTTGCAATCCTTACAGAATGAGAGTCTTTAAATATTTGAAAAGTCGGTTGGGTGTCTGGTTTTTCCTGTCTATTAGTACACTGGGCTCCACAAGGAATAACATCGGGGTTTAGAGTAGGATCTTGATCCGAGGCACCAACAGGCTCAAAGCTTTGACTGTTCCCAAGATGCACAGCGCCGCCTCCTCTATAACCCCGCCACCATGCACAGGAGCTCAGTTTTGTAAGTTGGTGCCATGCAGTAAGCAAGCAATCAACAGGGGGGCTGCCTTTATAGCTTATATGAAGAAAGAAGAAAAGAATACTTTCAAGACTACAAGGGCTGCAGCGCTTAATGTCAGATAGACATACTTTGCTGCAGCTCCATCACCTCCACCGGCGCTGTATACTCCCGCGCCCTGGTTGCCGAGTAACTACAGTGGAGGCTCCGGTGTACTTCTGGTTAGTCACACACACCCGCCGCTGCCCTCCAGGATCACGTGGCCGCAGGTACATGGGGAGGTAAGGGGTCTCTTTGGCCGCTGTTTACCATGACCCGGCTTGACCGTGGGAGGCGGGCCACGTGTGCGCAGCCGTGGACACTTTTACTGGGCAGCCAATCCACTAGCCATTAGGGACACTGGGCACAGGTGGGGTTTTTTCCCTCTATTAAAACCCTGTTTTTCATAGCCCGCAGCGCCCCAGTGGGTAAGCCAGCAGGGGGAGGAGGCCTAACCTGTAGCACCTCCCCCAGACCCAGGGCGCCATTTCTGTGAATGTTCCCACCCTGGAGCTGCATATCTTTCCCTTACTCCCTGTCAGCAGCCATCACAACGGAGCTGAGCTGTTTCTGGGACTGCTGGGGCAAATCCTCCTCTGTAAAGCCACCTGCTCGCCAGCGATGTGCATTTTCAGAGCCGGTCATAGGCATAGGCAAACTAGGCAATTGCCTAGGGCATTTGATATTCCTAGGGGCATCAAATGCTTCTGCTGATTAAAATGATATGCGGCATGCCTATATTCTGTGTGTAGCATTTCATATGCAGATACAGCCACAGTCTCACACAGTATATAGGCATGCTGCATACCATTTTAATCAGCAGAAGCTGCTTGGGCATCCTAGCCACATAGCAATGCAAATAAGATGCATTTTCATAAATAAAAAAAAAGGTGCCCGACGTTAGCATTGAGGCAAGATTTATGAGAACACATCTGTATCCAAGCAGAGGCAGAGGTCACAGTGTTAGTGGAAGTGTGAGTGCTGTGTGCATGTGAGTGGGTTGGTTGTGCAGTAGTGTTCAGAATATGTGTTAGGAGCATTATGTGTGTCATGTAAAAATGCATTAATAATGTGCAACATATGTATAAGGGGCACTATGCGTGTCATTATGTGTATAAGGGCATTAATAATGTGCGGCATATGTGTAACAGGGTACTACTGTATGTGTGTTATTATGTGTATAGGGGCACTAATAATGTGCAGCAAATGTGTAGGGGGCACTATGTGTGTCATTATGTGTATAAGGGCATTAATAATGTGCAACATATGTGTAAGGGGCACTATGTGTGTCATTATGTGTATAAGGGCATTAATAATGTGCAGCAAATGTGTAGGGGGCACTGTGTGTGTCATTATGTGTATAAGGGCATTAATAATGTGTGGCATATGTGTAACAGGGTACTACTGTATGTGTGTCATTATGTGTATAGGGGCACTAATAATGTGCAGCAAATGTGTAGGGGGCACTGTGTGTGTCATATGTATAAGGGCATTAATAATGTGCGGCATATGTGTAAGGGACATTATGTGTAAAAGGGCATTAATAAAGGTTGTCATAATGTGTAAGGCGCATTATGTTTATAAGGACATCAATAATGCATCTCATATGTGTAAGGGGCATTACTGTGTGGAATTATGTGTATAAATGCATTACTAGTGTGTGGCATTATGTATATAAGGTGCTCTACTATGTGGCATTGCGTATAGAAAGGGCACTACTGTGTGGTCTTATGTGAATAAAGAGCAATAGGGTGTGGTGTAATGTAAATAAGGAGCAATTCAGTGTGATGTAATAATAATAAGGAGCTCTACTGTGAGGAGTAACGTTTATAAGGTAAAGTGATACTACTGTGGGATGTAATGCGAATTATGGACACTATCGCATGATCAAATGTGAATAAAGTTGCAGTATTGTGTGGCATAATTTGAATTGGGGGTACTATTGTGTGGCCATGCCCCTTGCCAGCAAAAACACACCCCTTTTTGGGCTGTGCGCCAAATGTGCGAACTGTTTCTATTTAAAATATAGGGGGTACAAACACTAAAATAAGGACTGTTATGGGTGAGGGGTGATGGTGCTGGGAAAGAAGTGCAAGGTCTGAGGTGGAACCCGCGGTGGTGCTAGGGGGCACCAGCCAAAATCTTGCCTAGGGCATCATATTGGCTAGGGCCGGCCCTGTGCATTTTAACAGGACACTTAAGTATTCTACCTGTCACTGGGACAGTGTTAGTTAAGAAAGAGTGCATACATTCAGGGTTGTGTGGTCCAAACACCCTGTGATATACATCCAGTATCTACTGTGCTTTGTTATATCTATTGTTGACACATATAGCTATACTGAGTATTAATTTGTATTGCTAGTCCAGTGCAGTTTTATGGTGTATAATTTCTGCATGGTACGCTTGTGACTATATATGTGTGTGCATGTAGCTGCTTCGTGGCTGCCATCTCGGGTATTTCACTCAGCGTGCTACTCCTATATTCCATAACCTGAGGGGGCTAAGTGTATCAGGTTTTCTGTATAATATAGGATTTTTTTCACAAGACATACTTGCTGTGTATTTTTCCTTGTGATTTATAGTCACTCTATATATCTCTTGGATTCCCGGTTTGTGCTGACACAGTAACACTTCACTGGGAGTTCTTGCTAGGTATATCGCTGATACTAAATTGGTTGTGGGGGAAAGATGGCTCACTGGGCTACCCTATTGTAGGTATAGTATATCAATAAACCGGAATGAAGAAAAGTAACTTTAGATAAATATTACCCTCTTTATGGGCAGAACAAATTACTACATTCATAAGTAGAAAAAGCCGGCGGTGCTCCCTCAAGTTGTAAAGAACAAGTCACATGGATATAAAAGAAGAAAAGACAACTCTTTTTCATGGGGCACTCTTAACAGATAGTCTAAAACTTAACTTTTATTATTAGAAATTTAACTCACATTAACATACTAACATATAACATATATTCTCATTAATTAAGATGTCACTGACTAGGCCTCAAAAGATACTATCTGACATTGCCTTCTGGCTCAGTAAATTTAGTATGTATCCAATTGTACCACTAATTGCATGAGTATCAGTAATTGGTTGATATCCTCCCACAGATTAATTATAAACAAACCAATCAATTGTTTATTAAACCATAATCTTTGATGTATTATAACAATTGATGGTTCCCAAGGTTATATCTGAGGTATTTAACGTGGCTAACTACACACACTTCCCAATATTCATGTATGGTAAGGCCAGGTTTTTCAGCCAATCACAAGCGTGTAGTTTTTTTGACCAAGTAAAAATATAACACAATATAATTGTATACAGAAAAATATGTCAGAAGGAAGATAGGGAAAAATAGGTGACTAAATGCCGGGTTTCTGCTTTTGGTAATCTGCTATAAAGCATCGAATTCCCAATGAGAGAACCAACTGGAGCACACGCACCAATCCCAAGACCTGTATCTGCTATTAACTTATATTGCCCAATTAAGGGCAAAGTTAATGAGAGTGCAGGGGAGAGGTCCCTAGTCAATGAATTGCATCTATATAACTTGATTCTTATAGGCCCATTGAAAAATAATAATAATGATTATGATAATAACCACACAGTTACAGTTGTTATCCATATATGACCATTAAGTCACAATTGGAACTGTAACTACCAAAGAAAACACTCTGAAATCTAATGGAACAGAGGAGTAACTAGATAATCGAATATTCCTCCTATCCAAATTGTGAATACAGATAATTAATTGATACAATTGACCAGATGGTCTCTAAGAAATACAGATTTCATATGCAATAACACCCAGGATTTCTACTGTCCTCAATCATATCTGACGACATCGAATTGAGGATGAGAGGATCCTGTGGGTGTTTATGCAAAATGAAAAAAGCGTGCTTCTGCTGTTGGTATCTCAATAAATGAGTTAAGCCAATGAGACTACACAGAAAAGAAAGAAACAATTAGAAACAATTATTGTAGAAAAAATCATATAGTTGGTACAAAATGTATCCTCATGAGTGTATCCATGGATTATATAATAATATCTCATGTACCCAAGTGTCTAGTCAATTAGCGCTCATATATTTTGTTAGTAATAAATAAAACAGTGTTTTTCCAAAAATATGACTGCAATCACTTAAATTGAAACAGACTATATTAATCTGGGTACAAGTACAATGGTATTATCAAAATTGCATCATATTTGCAAAATACTATAATATCAAAACTGCATCGTATTTGCATTATAAAAATATTGCATCCTATTTGCAGACAGCGTCCTGTATACACGTCACCAAATTTATAATTGTAATTAATTTATAATCCGTTAATTATGTATTGTTTGTATGTGCTATTTTGCTGCTGATGGCAAAGAAAAGGAAAATGATTCTACTAATCTGCTGCTGTCTTGCCAACATCAATTTTGTTCTTTTTTATATGTTGCACTTAATGCGGTATACCCGGATTGGAAGATACAAATCCACCCACAGTCAGGCTCACTTGAATGTAATAGCGAAGTGGGGTAACGGAGGCTATATGCTTGTGGGTCTCCCCCTCTGCATTAAACTCTAGTACAGGGGCCACCGGATCCAATTGCTAAATAGGTCTAAAGACCATTATTCGTTGCTGACAGTCAATCAGTGGGATCGGCGTGTGGAGCCGCTGCAGGCGGCGTCCGGCTCAAAGCCGATTCCCGAGTCTGCACTCGGAGGTTGCAGCGGCTAGGTCCCGGGTCCGCGTCTGGAAGCAGCAATAGCAGTGTGGGTGACGTGCACAAACGCTGTGTGTCCGTGTCCGACGTGCACGTTTCACCTGGGCGGCTTCGTCAGGAAGTGTGATATCCTACCTAATTGTCTTGGTATTTACCTGTAAAGGTGTATTTCTCTAGCCAATCGCTGTATGCGTTAAATCAGCTAAATTGGTTCCCAAACAGATTGAATTATGGGGCATGTAGTTTCTAACACAAACAAATTCTTATAAATGAGTATACACGTTTACAAACGGCCAGCGGTGATAATAAAAATATGTATATACTGGCAAAAGACAATAACAGTAGTTACAAGATATGAAAGGACATATGCTCATCTCTAAAAATTATATATATATATGTGGAGAAAAAATAATGATAATAATAATAATAATAATAATAATAAATAAAATGAAATAAATGAAGTAGAAAGAAATAAAATAAATTAAAATTCCGTGATAAACATAATAAAAATGAAATAAAAAATATATAATATAATAATACTAAAATAAAATACATGACAATAAAGAGTGATAATAAAGATTTAGTAACTAAAAGTGTTAGTTGATGACCAATCACCATAAATTATGCAAATTAATTACCTAACTAAAAAAAGGAGGGGGAGGGGAAGATACAAAGCTAATAAAGTATATACCAAATATGAGCATAACTAGATCAATTTCAACAGTGAACATCCATTCATGTTTTCAATTATTATAATATTTTCTATGTACTTTTTTCAATAGTAATTGTTTACTATAATCATATATAATTGGAGCAACCAAGGAAAAAGAAAGAGGGGTGGGGAATAAAAGGGGGGAGGAAGAGGGGGGAGAAAGTGAGAGGAAAAAGGAAAAAGAGAGAAAAAAGAGAAGAGAGGGGGGGAGAGGGGGAGAGGAAAAAGGGGGAGGGGAAGGAAAAAAAAGAGAGAGAGGGGGGGGGGTTTAAGTGAGGTAAAGAGGAAAGTGAAGGTGGGTGAAAAAGAAGAAGAAGAAGAAGAGGAAGAAAAAGAAGAAGAAAAACCAAGGCGGGGAAAGTTGGCCTTGGTTTTTCTTCTTCTTTTTCTTCCTCTTCTTCTTCTTCTTTTTCACCCACCTTCACTTTCCTCTTTACCTCACTTAAAACCCCTCCCCCCCCTCTCTCTCTCTTTTTTTCCTTCCCCTCCCCCTTTTTCCTCTCCCCCTCTCCCCCCCTCTCTTCTCTTTTTTCTCTCTTTTTCCTTCAATCTGTTTGGGAACCAATTTAGCTGATTTAACGCATACAGCGATTGACTAGAGAAATACACCTTTACAGGTAAATACCAAGACAATTAGGTAGGATATCACACTTCCTGACGAAGCCGCCCAGGTGAAACGTGCACGTCGGACACGGACACACAGCGTTTGTGCACGTCACCCACACTGCTATTGCCGCTTCCAGACGCGGACCCGGGACCTAGCCGCTGCAACCTCCGAGTGCAGACTCGGGAATCGGCTTTGAGCCGGACGCCGCCTGCAGCGGCTCCACACGCCGATCCCACTGATTGACTGTCAGCAACGAATAATGGTCTTTAGACCTATTTAGCAATTGGATCCGGTGGCCCCTGTACTAGAGTTTAATGCAGAGGGGGAGACCCACAAGCATATAGCCTCCGTTACCCCACTTCGCTATTACATTCAAGTGAGCCTGACTGTGGGTGGATTTGTATCTTCCAATCCGGGTATACCGCATTAAGTGCAACATATAAAAAAGAACAAAATTGATGTTGGCAAGACAGCAGCAGATTAGTAGAATCATTTTCCTTTTCTTTGCCATCAGCAGCAAAATAGCACATACAAACAATACATAATTAACGGATTATAAATTAATTACAATTATAAATTTGGTGACGTGTATACAGGACGCTGTCTGCAAATAGGATGCAATATTTTTATAATGCAAATACAATGCAGTTTTGATATTATAGTATTTTGCAAATATGATGCAATTTTGATAATACCATTGTACTTGTACCCAGATTAATATAGTCTGTTTCAATTTAAATGATTGCAGTCATATTTTTGGAAAAACACTTTTATTTATTACTAACAAAATATATGAGCGCTAATTGACTAGACACTTGGGTACATGAGATATTATTATATAATCCATTGATACACTCATGAGGATACATTTTGTACCAACTATATGCTTTTTTCTACAATAATTGTTTCTAATTGTTTCTTTCTTTTCTGTGTACTCTCATTGGCTTAACTCATTTATTGAGATACCAACAGCAGAAGCACGCTTTTTTCATTTTGCATAAACACCCACATGATCCTCTCATCCTCAATTCGATGTCGTCAGATATGATTGAGGACAGTAGAAATCCTGGGTGTTATTGCATATGAAATCTGTATTTCTTAGAGACCATCTGGTCAATTGTATCAATTAATTATCTGTATTCACAATTTGGATAGGAGGAATATTCGATTATCTAGTTACTCCTCTGTTCCATTAGATTTCAGAGTGTTTTCTTTGGTAGTTACAGTTCCAATTGTGACTCAATGGTCATATATGGATAACAACTGTAACTGTGTGGTTATTATCATAATCATTATTATTATTTTTCAATGGGCCTATAAGAATCAAGTTATATAGATGCAATTCATTGACTAGGGACCTCTCCCCTGCACTCTCATTAACTTTGCCCTTAATTGGGCAATATAAGTTAACAGCAGATACAGGTATTTACAGGTATTTAAAAAATTCTTTAAATACATTAATAGCAAGAGATTAAAAAAGGAGAGTATAGGCCCTTTGAAAGACAAGTTGGGAGTCTTAAGCAAAAATGATAATGACATAGCGGACACACTAAATTAGTTTTTTTCAACAGTATTCACTAGAGAGGACCCAATTCAGGGACTGACACACAATCTCAATAATGACAATATCACACTGATAGGTACTTATTTAAGCGAGGAAGCAGTCTGTGATCGATTAAAACATTTAAAGATTAATAAATCACCAGGGCCCGATGGTATTCATCCAAGGGTTCTAATGGAGCTTTACTCTGAACTGGCAAAACCGCTATCTTTGATCTTTGAGGATTCAGTTATATCAGGTATGGTTCCCAAAGACTGGCGTATAGCGGAAGTAGTGCCTATAATCAAAAAGGGAAGTAAAGCTGAACCAGGTAATTATAGACCAGTTAGTCTTACATCTATAGTGGGGAAAGTATTGGAAGGTATTCTAAGAGATAGTATTCAGAAGTTCCTTGAAACCAATAAGGTCATTAAAAGGAATCAACATGGGTTTATGAAGGACAGATCCTGTCAAACCAACTTACTTGGCTTTTATGAAACAGTAAGCGCAAACCTAGATCAGGGTAAAGACGTGGATGTAATCTTTTTAGACTTTGCCAAAGCGTTCGATACTGTACCACACATGAGACTTATATACAAGCTACAAGAATCAGGGCTAGGAAGCACAATATGCACTTGGGTCAAAAACTGGTTAGATAATAGGTAGCAGCGCGTTGTGGTTAATGGATCTTTTTCAACTTGGACTGAAGTGCTAAGTGGTGTGCCGCAAGGCTCAGTATTAGGACCGCTATTGTTCAATATTTTCATTAACGACCTAACAGAAGGTCTAGAGAGCATGGTGTCAATTTTTGCAGATGATACCAAATTGTGTAAGGCTATAAATACAGAGGAGGATGCCGAGTCTCTTCAGAACGACTTAGTTAAATTAGAAGCATGGGCAGCCAAATGGAGAATGCGCTTCAACACAGACAAGTGTAAGGTAATGCACTGTGGTAACAAGAACAAAAATTACACCTACCTACTAAATGGGGTAAAATTAGGGGATTCTGTACTGGAAAAGGACTTAGGTGTCCTCATAGATAGCAAGCTAAGCAGTAGTACCCAAAGTAGGACTGCAGCAAAGAAGGCTAATAAGATATTAGCATGCATAAAACGGGGTATTGATGCTAGGGACGAGAGTATTATACTCCCGTTATATAAATTACTAGTGAGGCCACACCTTGAATACTGTGTACAGTTCTGGGCACCGTACTACAAAAAGGATATCCTGGAGCTTGAAAAGGTACAGAGGAGGGCGACCAAACTAATTAAGGGCATGGAGACGATGGAATACAAGGAAAGGCTTGAAAGACTAGGCATGTTTACATTGGAAAAGCGGAGACTAAGAGGGGATATGATCAACATCTACAAATATATAAGGGGACAATACACAGAGCTTGCGCGGGACCTGTTTTTGGTTAGATCAACACAGAGGACTCGTGGACACTCGCTCAGGTTAGAGGAAAGGAGATTCCGCACAATACGGCGTAAAGGCTTTTTCACGGTAAGGACAATACGTGTTTGGAATTCCCTGCCCGAGGGAGTTGTAATGGCGGAATCTGTCAACACCTTTAAGAATGGGTTAGATAAATTCCTATTGGATAAGGATATCCAGGGGTATGGTGCATAGTCATGCATTATAGTTACTATAAATAGGGATAAAATGCAATGGCTGACAGCAGCATCAGTCAGAAATTTTAGTCAAATCATCATGCATAGGACACCACAAATAGGTTGAACTCGATGGACAATTGTCTTTTTTCAACCTCAGTTACTATGTTACTATGTTACAGGTCTTGGGATTGGTGCGTGTGCTCCAGGTGGTTCTCTCATTGGGAATTCGATGCTTTATAGCAGATTACCAAAAGCAGAAACCCGGCATTTAGTCATCTATTTTTCCCTATCTTCCTTCTGACATATTTTTCTGTATACAATTATATTGTGTTATATTTTTACTTGGTCAAAAAAAAACTACACGCTTGTGATTGGCTGAAAAACCTGGCCTTACCATACATGAATATTGGGAAGTGTGTGTAGTTAGCCACGTTAAATACCTCAGATATAACCTTGGGAACCATCAATTGTTATAATACATCAAAGATTATGGTTTAATAAACAATTGATTGGTTTGTTTATAATTAATCTGTGGCAGGATATCAACCAATTACTGATACTCATGCAATTAGTGGTACAATTGGATACATACTAAATTTACTGAGCCAGAAGGCAATGTCAGATAGTATCTTTTGAGGCCTAGTCAGTGACATCTTAATTAATGAGAATATATGTTATATGTTAGTATGTTAATGTAAGTTCAATTTCTAATAATAAAAGTTAAGTTTTAGACTATCTGTTAAGAGTGCCCCATGAAAAAGAGTTGTCTTTTCTTCTTTTATATCTAGGTTTATCGCTGCTAAGAATTGTACCAGGTTGCCCAATATTGTGCTCATTAATATGTCAGCTACAAGAGGCAACGGAGCTGGGGCTTCTCCCACACTGCATGGTGGTGATGCTGCAGACATTTTGGAGGAAATTTGGCTGCAGAGACTTCAGGTTCAGGGGGTTCCTTACCCCCCAGTGGGTCCGTAGCATGGGGGCAACAAATGACCCACCTTGGGCTTCCTTTTCCATGCTGTTAAACACGCTTGTAACTAAATTGGTGCCCCCTGTGGGACCACCTGTGCCAATGCAACAGTTTATGGTCCCTGCTATTAATTCGCCATGGACAGATCAGATCTCCACTCAGTTACAGCAATTGAACCGGTCACTGACTAAATCTAAGTGTCACTCTCGCCCGCCTAAGACTAAGACGTCTTCTAAACAGGCCATTACCTCCTCCCAATCCACTGCTATCCCAGTCATGTCCTCTGAGGAGGATGGTGCATATACTGATCCCACAGACCCTGACTCAGATGCTTCTGATGGGGAAGGGAAGTCATTGGTAGATGTCCCTGATTTGATTGAGGCAATTAGGCTCATTCTTCAGGTGTCTGATGATCCTGAGGCTGTCTCTAGAAAGCCGCATAGGTTTAAACGTAAGAAGGTGGTTAAACAAGTTTTACCTCATTCTCAACACCTGGCTGACATATGTCAGGAATCCTGGGAAAATCCGGGGACAAAATTCACACCAAATAAGAGGCTGGTGGCACACTATCCTCTCTCTGCAGAGCTATGTAAAAATTGGGAAACTCTTCCGCCTGTAGATTCTCATGTGGCGCGCATGGTAGTTTCCTCTGCTCTGCCAGTAACTACCGTCACCTCTCTGAAGGAACCGATGGACAGACGTGTGGAGGGTTGTTTGAAAGTGATTTGCACCTTAACAGGGGCTGTGCATAGGCCAACCATTGCAGCAACATGGGCTGCTGAAGCTGTTGAGGCGTGGGCTCAGGAGCTAGAGGCGGAGCTGCCTTCTAATGCTTCTGAGCATGCTCGACAATGTCTCATATATTACCACGGCTTCTCTATTCCTTAAGGAGGCGGCCTCCGATGCCGGGGTGCTGGCGGCCAAGGCTGCTACTACGTCCGTCTTGGCCAGACGTATCCATTGGTTGAGATCGTGGATTCCAAGAAAACCCTGGCGGTGCTTCCTTTCAAGGGAGACATTCTCTTTGGAGAAGACCTCAATAAGATTGTGGCTGATCTGGCTACTGCTAAAACAGCTTGCCTACCTAGTACAGCTCCTTCCACACAGAAGGCTAAAAGTACTTTCCCTCTGCCCTTTCATCCTCCAGGGAAAGCAAAAGGTCAGGCGTACCCAAAGCAAGCTCATGCTTCCAGACCTGCCAAGCCCAGAACGAAGCATGCCTGGGCTGTCCATCCGCCTGCATCCAAAACTGACAAGCCTGCCGCATGATGGGGCGGGCCTCCTTCTGGGGGATCCCAGGGTGGGGGGCCGACTTCTAGGTTTTGCCCAGGAATGGTTGAAGACCATTTCAGATACCTGGGTAAGGGAAGTCGTCACTCGAGGTTACGCCGTACCCTTCAACAATCGTCCCCCTCATCGATTTTGCCTGACAGATGAACCCGGCAAAAGCAAACACTCTGCACTCGGTGGTACATTCCCTCCTGACCACAGGAGTGGTAGTACAGGTGCCTCTAGCTCAGAGAGGCAAGGGGTACTATTCACCGGTTTCTAGTCCCGAAACCGAACGGATCCTTGTGACCCATTCTCAATCTGAAGTCCTTGAACAAGTATGTGCGGGTCTCCAAGTTTCGTATGGAAACTCTGCGCTCTATTGTTCTGGCCTTGGAGCCTGGGGACTATATGGTCTCCCTGGACATACAGGATGCCTACCTGCATATTCCCATTGCAGTGTCTCATCAGCAGTACCTGAGGTTCACGGTGGGCAACCATCATTACCAATTTCGGGCGTTACCCTTTGGTGTGACAACAGCTCCCCGAGTTTTCACCAAAGTAATGGCGATCATGCTCCTGTGTCATCTAGATCTGACTGTCCAGGTTATGACAGCCCACGGGTGGCTTGTCAACTGGAAGAAATCATCCCTGGTTCCTGCTCGGAGCATGGTACACCTGGGAGCGTTATTGGACACTCACAACCAGCGGTTGTTCCTGTCTCAGGAGAAAGTCCTAAAACTTCAGGACAGGATTCGATGCTTCCTATCTCATCTGCAAGTGTCGATTCATTCAGCAATGCAAGTGCTAGGTCTCATGGTGTCGGCTTTCGACATGGTGGAGTATGCTCAATTCCATTCTCACCCTCTGCAGAAGTTGATTCTGTCCAAGTGGGACGGCCTGCTTCACCGGATCAGATCTCACATGATGATCTTGTCTCCGGAGGTCCGCCTGTCACTGAGCTGGTGGCTTCAGGACCAATGATTGAGCAGGGGCCGTCCCTTCTGGATATCCAACTGGGTCCTCTCCAGGGTCGGTGGACCGAGGAGGAGTCACTACTCTCGATAAACATTCTGGAATTGCTGGCAGTGTTCAATGCGTTGACAATGGCCCAACATCTGATACAGAACAGACCTGTTCAAGTACAATCGGACAACGCCACCATGGTGGCGTACATCAATCATCAAGGCGGCACTCGAAGCCGCATGGCAATGAGGGAAGTATCACAGATTCTTCAATGGGCAGAGCGCCATCTGCCGGCCATATCAGCTGTGTTCATTGCAGGCATTCTGAACTTAGAAGCAGACTATCTCAGTCGTCAGGACGTACACGCCGGAGAGTGGAGCCTCCATCCGGAGGTGTTTCAACTTCTTGTGGACACGTGGGGCCTTCTAGATGTGGATCTGATGGCGTCTCGACACAATCACAAGGTTCTGGTCTTCGGAGCAAGGACAAGGGATCCTCAAGCTGCGTTTGTGGACGCTCTGGCACTTCCATGGAACTTTCAGCTGCCGTATGTGTTCCCTCCGGTGTCACTCCTGCCCAGAGTAATAAGGAAGTTGAAGCAAAAAGGAGGAAACCTACTTCTGGTCGCTCCAGCGTGGCCCAGGCGGCACTGGTTCTCCGATCTACAGGGCCTCTCGTTCGATTGTCCCCTTCTACTTCCACAACGACCAGACCTCCTCGTTCAGAGCACTTGTGTTTACCAAGATTTGGCCCGTCTGTCTTTGACGGCATGGCTCTTGAAGCTTGAAGCTTCCGTCCTGAGGGCCAAGGGTTTTTCTGAGGCGGTCGTTCAAACTATGTTGAAGGCCCGTAAGCCGTTTTCTGCTCGGATCTACCATAGGGTCTGGAGTGCTTACTTTACTTGGTGTGCATCTCACAATCATGACGTTTTCAAGTTTAGTACAGCCAAACTATTGGCTTTTCTACAACAGGGCCTGGATTTAGGCCTTGTCGGTTTAATTTCAGAGAGATTGCTGCCCTACCTGATGTCCATACATTCACTCAGGGCGTGTTGCGGATTCAGCCTCCTTATGTGCCACCTGTGGCCCCTTGGGATCTGTCAGTGGTTTTGTAGGCCTTACAAGAGTCTCAGTTTGAGCCTCTTGCCTCTGCTGACCTTAAGTGGCTTTCCCTTAAGGTGCTTTTTTTGCTGGCTATTGCCTCAGCTAGAAGGGTCTCGGACTTGGGTGCCTTGTCCTGTAAGTCTCCCCATTTGATTTTTCACCGTGACCAGGCGGTTCTTAGAACACAGCCAGGTTATTTACCCAAGGTGGTGTCTTCCTTCTACCTTAACCAGGAGATTGTGGTTCCAGCCTTTAATTCTCCTGAGTTGTCTACCAAATAGCGGTCTTTGGATGTAATACGGGCTCTCTGTATCTATGTGAAGAGAACATCGTCTGTTAGAAAATCTGATTCTCTTTTCATGCTGTTTGGTTTTCACAAACGTGGCTGGCCTGCTTCCAAGCAGACTCTGGCCACATGGATTAGAATGGTGATTGCACATGCTTATGTACAGGCTAGTCGTCCGGTTTCCGGCTACCATCAAAGCCCATTCTACTCGGTCGGTTGGACCTTCTTGGGCGGCCCACCGTGGTGTGACCCTTGAACAATTGTGCAAGGTGGCTACGTGGTCCTCTGGGAACAAGTTCATTAGGTTCTATGCCTTCGATACATCCGCCTCCCAGGATACTTCCTTTGGACGCCGGGTTCTTGTGCACGCTACAGTGCGTCCCCTCCCATAAGGAACTGCTTTAGGACATCCCCGATGTTATTCCTTGTGGAGCCCAGTGTACCCAGCACCAGAAAATGAGATTTATGGTAAGAACTTACCATTGTTAAATCTCTTTCTGCGGGGTACACTGGGCTCCACAAGGCGCCCACCCTGATGTACTTAGCTTCTTTGGGTTGGTATGGCATAGCCGCAGACACCCTCTCCTGTGGTGAGTGTGTGGTGTAATTGGCTACGAGCGATTGTCGTCTCTGGTACCTGCTACTGCATTGGGCTGTTTAACGAAACTGAGCTCCTGTGTACGGAGGCGGGGTTATAGAGGAGGCGGCGCTGTGCATCTTGGGCACAGTCAAAGCTTTGAGCCTGTTGGTGCCTCGGATCAAGATCCTACTCTACAACCAGATGTTATTAGTTGTGGAGCCCAGTGTACCTCGCAGAAAGAGATTTAACAACAGTACGTTCTTACCATAAATCTCGTTTTTCAAACAATTGAATACCCCCCAATGTCTCTTAAAATGTTGTGGTGATTTGCACACAGACCACTTTAAAAATCATTGATGGAAATTTTTTGATTTTCTCATTTATCCATGCTGGGATGGTGATACACATACTGGGATGGTGATACACAGTAGTGGGGTATAGATGGGTCCCTGGAGCCGGTGCACTTTAAATATTTCAAACTGAGTGTGTGTCCTGGCTGCTCTCCTCTTTTGTCAAAGCCATCTTCATTCACCTGCAACATAAAAAGTGTTGTAACTTTTGAACCATAACTGCTATTTCAAATCTGTTTGCAGCAATAAACTGTTCAGCAAATTTTAATGTTGTTTGACATGTTACACGACCCCCTTTCAATTTGAAAAAAAAAAGACTTACATTCAAGATGGCCAATTTGAAGATGGCGCCCATGTTCGGTACATACCCTAAAAAATAGACCACCTCACCCATACCTTACTGGAGTATTCAGTTTTCTCATTTCCTGCACAGTTTTTGAAACAAAAGGGTGGGATGCAGAACAGGGTGATAGCAAACAATCAGGAGGCAGATCTGAACACTGCGCTCCAGATGGTCCAGAATCCCTATCAAGCAGCCCTGCTAGTCTGTACAAGCAGCAGCCGCAGAGTGATAGGAGGATGCAGCGCCAGTCTCCCTGTGAGGAATCCAAGATGGCGGATGGAAACGTCTGCAGCTTCGGGCCCCAGGCCCCGGCTACCGCGGGCTATGTTGTGGCCGCTCTGCACTCCGGGAGGAAGGTGGGGGCTCTGGGCAGCACCATAGAGAACAATCCGCAGGGTGGAGAGGTCTGGCCGCAGCGGGGTGAGTGGAAGACGTGGCCGGACCCGGACGAAATTCGAGGCCACGGCTTCACTAGTGAGATAGGCCCCGATCCGGAAGATGCTGTCCGGGCCTCTAATCAAAGCAGGTGGCGTTTCTGGGTCTCCGAGGGTGACAGAGGGAAGCGGGAGGGAGGTGATGGAAGGGTAATAATGCAATTTACTAAAGAAAACGGCACGTCCCCTAAACAAAAGGGTTTACTGAGACTTTTGAATCACCCTGTATATCTAGTTATGCCCCTGGTCTTGCTTGTATGACTGTAGGTCATTATAATGTTACATAATATGAACAGGAGGCACTGTAATGTGGCATAATATGAACTGGAGGCACTGCAATGTCATAATGTCACTTGGGGAGTACTGTATGGCATAATATGTACTGGCAGCCCTACAATGTGGCATAAGAAAAATAATAAAAAACGGCTGCGCAAAATAGCAGGGAAAAGTATACAAACCGAGAGCCGACATGTATGAATAAAAGGTTTATTTAAACAATGTAATTAAAACATGTATATGAAATAAATGCTAAAACTTAATTGATACCATGAAGTTGTATAGCTTGGTATAAAGTCTATTAAACCAATAGTGCAACTAAAATAGCAGCAATGATAACAATGTATTCAATATATATGCTTGAATATAGTTCTCCGCATGAATGGTATCCACAGTCACATTAGACAGACACAAATCAGCTTTCCACTGGTTAGGCAATGTGCAAGTGTTGCAGTCCTCAAATAATTGTGAAGCTTGCCGTGCTGCATTGTGAGCTCAATCAATTAAGCAAGAAGAAATACCTCTCCCGTGGGCTGGTGCAACCGAGCGTCCTCGGTTGATATGTCCTGCAGTGCCCACAACGTTCCTGTATGGAGAGGAAGTTATGCCGCCAGGCGGGTATAGGAGGCTGATAGCCGCGTGCTGGAAAGAACAGCCTTCGGGAATTGCAGTGCCGGTGTGGATCACGCTGATATGGAGCTGAATGCTGCTGTAACGGGTACCTGGTTCAAGGTATCAACAGAACGCGTTTCGTCATGCTCCACATGACTTTTTCAAAGGTGGAGCGTGACGAAACGCGTTTAGTGGCATGACGGGTTTCCAACCTATCTCTGATCTTCCGTTGTGGGAGCACGCCTTCAAACATGGTTTCAGACATCCACAGATGGGTGGATCCGCAATTTTAGTGTTCAAAGATTACAAAATAGAGTTTGTCTACCACCAAAGCGGTTTTTCAAGACAGGCCTGCCTGTGTCAGGAGACAAAAAGGCGGTTCTGCAGACTGTGATTCAATGTCTCGTAGATTCAGCAGTTTTGGTTCAGGTTCCAGTTCACCAACAGGGACAAGGTTTTTTATTCCAGTCTTTTTGTAGCACCAAAGCCAGATGGCTCGGTCAGACCGATATTAACCCTAAAGGGTCTCAATCAGTACGTTACTTACAACAGATTCACAATGAAATCCCTGCGGTCAGTGTTTGCAGGTTTAGAACCATAGGAATTCATGATTTTGCTGAATCTCAATGATGCGCTCATCAGCGGTACTTACGGTTGGCAGTACAACACGACCATTATCAATTTCAGGCACTAACGGTTAGCCTCTCATCAGCGCCTCGGGTATTCACAAAGGTGATGTCTGTGATAATAGCTCATCTCAGATTCCTGGGAGTTATAGTAGTTCCGTATTTAGACGACCTTCTCATCAAGGCTCCGTCTCCGTAAATACTCCTTCAACATACCTTACTCATATACAGTGTACTAGTTCAGCGCGGTTGGATTATCAACTTCAAGAAATCAAGCCTGATTCCATCTCAAAGAATTCAATTCCTAGGAATGATTCTCGATACGGAGGATCAACGGATTTACCTGCCAGAACAGAAAGCACAAAGTATTCGTCATCTGGTACAGTTAGTGCTCAAACCACGGACAATTTCGGTGCACTTGTGCATTCGACTGTTAGTGAAGAGGGTGGCGTCTTTCAAAGCACTCCAGTTCGAAAGATTTCACTCACGTCCTTTTCAACTGGATGGTCTCACACAGTGGTCAGGATCGCATCTACAAATTCATCAGATGGTGCGGTTGTCTCCGATGGCCAGAGTATCACTACTCTGGTGGCTCCAAGTCCACAATCTCACCGCAGGAAAAAGGGTCGGAGTCTGGAATTGGATAATTCTAACGACGCGAGTCTCAAAGGTTGGGGAGCAGTAGTCCAAGATTGTCAGCTTCAGGGTCTCTGGTCAGACCGAGGAAGATTACTGTCAATAAATGTCCTGGAACTCAGGGCAATTTACAACGCGCTCCAACAGGCAGTGCACATGCTCCAGTCTCAGACTGTCCAGGTTCAGTCAGACAACGCGACATACATCAACAAACAAGGAGGAACTCGAAGTTGCATGGCCATGCGGAAAGTTGCTTAAATCCTCAATTGGGCCGAGCATCACCAGGTGATATTGTCGCCGGCAGTGTTCATTCCAGGAGTGGACAACTGGGAGGCGGATTATCTCAGCTGTCAGGATTTTCATCCACGAGAATGGGCATTGAATCCAGAAGTGTTCCAGATGTTGTTCCAGCGGTGGGGTTACCCACAGGTGGATCTAATGGCATCTCGCCATAATCATCAAACAGCTCAGTATGTGTCCAGAACAAGAGATCCAAAGGCAGTGGATGCTCTCACAATCACGTGGCCGTACAGCCTCGTGTATCTGTTTCCACCATTTCCGCTGCTTCTTCGGTTGCTAAAGCGGATCAAAAGAGAGTCCGCCACAGTCATACTAGTGGCGCCTCATTGGTCTCGGAGAGTGTGGTTTTCGGATCACCGCGGTCTACTCGCAGACGATCCATGGCCGCTCCCGCTACGTCCGGACCTGCTGCATCAGGGTCCGTTCCTTTACCCCGATTTAGTGCAGCTGCGTTTTACGGGGTGGCTGTTGAAACAGCCCTCTTAAGACGAGAGGGCATTCCAGAATCGGTTATACCAGCCATGTTACGTGCTAGAAAGCCAGGTATGGCAGCTCATTATCGAAGGATTTGGCGTGCCTACATAGGGTGGTGTGAAGATCGGAAGTTTCCGACATCATCTTTCAAGTTATCCCGTCTTTTGCTATTTTTACAGACTGGGTTAGATGGAGGACTGCGTTTATCTACACTAAAGGTGCAGGTCTCTGCCTTGTCAATTTACTTTCAAAGGCGTTTGGCCCTTTTGCCAACAGTTCACACTTTCCTGCAATGTGTCATCAGAGTACAATCTCCATTTATACCACCTACAGCGCCATGGGACTTGAATCTGGTTTTAGATTTTTTTACAGTCTTCAAATTTTGAACCCTTACAACAAGTGGATGTTAAGTTTTTCACTTGGAAAACCATTTTTCTTCTAGCCTTAGCTTCAGCAAGGCGTGTTTCAGAATTGGGTGCCTTGTCATGCTAGCCACTGTATTTGGTGTTTCATGATGATAGAGCGGAACTTCGGACGAATCCCGCTTTCCTACCAAATGTAGTATCATCTTTTCACATCAATCAACCAATCAATCAATCAATCAATCAATCAATCGTAGTTCCGGTATTATCAGGAAGTTCAGGAACTCCAGCTACTTTGGATGTGGTACGCGCACTACGCGTTTATGTAGCCCGAACATTAACAGTACGTAAAACGGATACATTGTTTGTTCTCTATGATGCAGTCAAGATGGGTTGGCCAGCTTCCAAGCAGACCTTATCCAGATGGATTAAGCTGACCATTCGTCAGGTTATCTTCATGCTAGGCTACAACTGCCTACGTCAGTTTCAGTTGATTCCACATGTTCTGTGGGAACTTCATGGGCAGCAGGTCATGGAGCTTCTACGACGCAACTTTACCGTGCGGCTACATGGTCATCAGTGCGCATGTTTGTGCGCTTTTACAAGTTTGATACGTTTGCGGCATCAGCATCTAGCTTTGGCCGACTAGTGTTACAGGTGCCAAACAGCTCTCCCGCCCAAGGGAGATCTTTGGTACGTCCCAAGAGTACTCCAGTGACCCCTAGTGGATGAAAAAGAAAATAGGATTTTGGTACTTACCAGATAAATCCTTTTTTTTGAATCCACAGGGGGCACTGGACGCCCAGCCAGAGCAGTTTCACCTGTATTGTGGTAAGTTCAATATTTCTTATGGTAACACATTCTCACCGACTTGTTCAAATGTTAAGGTGATTGTTATCTATTGTTGTGTCAACTTTCTAGTTGTCCGTTATGTTATGTGTCAACTTTATAGTTGTCTGTTATGCAGGAGCGGTTCTTGGTGCGGACAAGCAGTGCCTGTGCCCGGGGCACTGCGGGCTGGGGGCGCGGCCGCAGTCACCCCGCATGCACCGCCACCTACCCGCACCCCGCTCCCCGGCTGCAGTGGACGCCGTGGGGCGTGTGTGGGCGTCCACTGCAGCCGGCTCCAGTGACAGACACTAGAGGTCAGTATTGACCTCTAGTGTCTGTGCGGCGCTGCTATGGGAGAGACGTCAGAGGAGGAGACGGAGCATCAGCAGCAGCGGCTGTCGGGAAGCAGGAGCGGGGCAGTGGTAAGTATTTTTTTTTTGTGTGTGTGTTTGACAGCGACAGGGGGCACAGCAGCAGAGGGCACAACTACAGGGGGCACAGCAGCAGAGAGCACAACTACAGGGGGCACAGCAGCAAAGGGCACAACTACAAGGGGCACAACTACAGGGGACACAGCAGCAGAGGGCACAACTCCAGGGGGCACAGCAGCAGAGGGCACAACTACATGGGGCACAACTACAGAGGGCACAACTCCAGGGGGCACAGCAGCAGAGGGCACAACTACAGGGGACACAACTACTGGGAGCAAAGCAACAGGGGGCACAACTACTGGGGCAAATCTACTGGGGGCAAAGCAACAGGGTTCAGAGCAACAGAGGGCACAACTACTGGGGGCAAAGCAATAGGTGGCACAACTACTGGGGCAAATCTACTGGGGGCAAAGCAACAGGGGGCACACAGCTACAGAGGGGAAATCTACTGGGGGGCCCAACTACTTGGAGAAAATCTGGGAGCATAACTTTGGCCACGCCCCTCCCCTATGAAGCCATGCCCCTCCGGCGCGTACAAACTGTTTTACCGCGGGTGGGGGTGGGGGGGGGGTGCCAGTGGAAAGTTTTGCACTGGGCGCCACAAGGTGTAGAACTGGCCCTGCCATTATGTTATAATGTTATGTGTAATTCTCCACTGTTCACCTCTCTTTCGCTCCTATTTGGCTTAGCAAAAAAACACTGAGGCATCGTGGGGGGAGGGTTACACATTTAAATATTTAAAAGTGCCTATCCCTGCTAACGCCCAGTCCATATCCCAAGAGTACTCCAGTGCCCCCTGTGGATTCAAAGAAAAGGATTTATCTGGTAAGTACCAAAATCCTAATTTCCCTCGAGCAGGTACTACACTTGATTTTAGCCAAAAGGCCAAAAAGCGATATATAAATTATTAATGCAGATTGTTTTTCTATTATTCAACTTTAGAATAGAGATGTGCACCGGAAATTTTTCGGGTTTTGTGTTTTGGATTCAGTTCCGCCGCCGTGTTTTGGATTCGGACGCGTTTTGCCAAAACCTCCCTGAAATTTTTTTGTCGGATTCGGGTGTGTTTTGGATTCGGGTGTTTTTTTACAAATAACCCTAAAAAACAGCTTAAATCATAGAATTTGGGGGTCATTTTGATCCCATAGTATTATTAACCTCAATAACCATAATTTACACTCATTTTCAGTCTATTCTGAACACCTCACACCTCACAATATTATTTTTAGTCCTAAAATTTGCACCGAGGTCGCTGGATGGCTAAGCTAAGCGACACAAGTGGCCGACACAAACACCTGGCCCATCTAGGAGTGGCACTGCAGTGTCAGGCAGGATGGCACTTCAAAAAAATAGTCCCCAAACCGCACATGATGCAAAGAAAAAAAGAGGCGCACCAAGGTCGCTGTGTGACTAAGCTAAGCGACACAAGTGGCCGACACAAACACCTGGCCCATCTAGGAGTGGCACTGCAGTGTCAGACAGGATGGCACTTCAAAAAAATAGTCCTCAAACAGCACATGATGCAAAGAAAAAAAGAGGCGCACCAAGGTCGCTGTGTGACTAAGCTAAGCGACACAAGTGGCTGACACAAACACCTGGCCCATCTAGGAGTGGCACTGCAGTGTCAGACAGGATGGCACTTAAAAAAATAGTCCCCAAACAGCACATGATGCAAAGAAAAATGAAAGAAAAAAGAGGTGCAAGATGGAATTGTCCTTGGGCCCTCCCACCCACCCTTATGTTGAATAAACAGGACATGCACACTTTAACAAACCCATCATTTCAGCGACAGGGTCTGCCACACGACTGTGACTGAAATGACTGGTTGGTTTGGGCCCCCACCAAAAAAGAAGCAATCAATCTCTCCTTGCACAAACTGGCTCTACAGAGGCAAGATGTCCACCTCATCATCATCCTCCGATTCCTCACCCCTTTCACTGTGTACACCCCCCTCCTCACAGATTATTAATTCGTCCCCACTGGAATCCACCATCTCAGATCCCTGTGTACTTTCTGGAGGCAATTGCTGGAGAATGTCTCCACAGAGGAATTGATTATAATTCATTTTGATGAACATCATCTTCTCCACATTTTCTGGAAGTAACCTCGTACGCCGATTGCTGACAAGGTGAGCGGCTGCACTAAACACTCTTTCGGAGTACACACTGGAGGGAGGGCAACTTAGGTAGAATAAAGCCAGTTTGTGCAAGGGCCTCCAAATTGCCTCTTTTTTCTGCCAGTATACGTACGGACTGTCTGACGTGCCTACTTGGATGCGGTCACTCATATAATCCTCCACCATTCTTTCAATGGTGACAGAATCATATGCAGTGACAGTAGACGACATGTCAGTAATCGTTGGCAGGTCCTTCAGTCTGGACCAGATGTCAGCACTCGCTCCAGACTGCTCTGCATCACCGCCAGCGGGTGGGCTCGGAATTCTTAGCCTTTTCCTCGCACCCCCAGTTGCGGGAGAATGTGAAGGAGGAGCTGTTGACGGGTCACGTTCCGCTTGACTTGACAATTTTCTCACCAGCAGGTCTTTGAACCTCTGTAGACTTGTGTCTGCTGGAAAGAGAGATACAACGTAGGTTTTAAATCTAGGATCGAGCACGGTGGCCAAAATGTAGTGCTCTGATTTCAACAGATTGACCACCTGTGAATCCTGGTTAAGCGAATTAAGGGCTCCATCCACAAGTCCCACATGCCTAGCGGAATCGCTCTGTTTTAGCTCCTCCTGCAATGTCTCCAGCTTCTTCTGCAAAAGCCTGATGAGGGGAATGACCTGACTCAGGCTGGCAGTGTCTGAACTGACTTCACGTGTGGCAAGTTCAAAGGGTTGCAGAACCTTGCACAACGTTGAAATCATTCTCCACTGCGCTTGAGTCAGGTGCATTCCCCCTCCTTTGCCTATATCATGGGCAGATGTATAGGCTTGAATGGCCTTTTGCTGCTCCTCCATCCTCTGAAGTATATAGAGGGTTGAATTCCACCTCGTTACCACCTCTTGCTTCAGATGATGGCAGGGCAGGTTCAGGACTGTTTGCTGGTGCTCCAGTCTTCGGCACGCGGTGGCTGAATGCCGAAAGTGGCCCGCAATTCTTCGGGCCACCGACAGCATCTCTTGCACGCCCCTGTCGTTTTTTAAATAATTCTGCACCACCAAATTCAATGTATGTGCAAAACATGGGACGTGCTGGAATTTGCCCAGATGTAATACACGCACAATATTGGTGGCGTTGTCCGATGTCACAAATCCCCAGGAGAGTCCAATTGGGGTAAGCCATTCTGCGATGATGTTCCTCAGTTTCCGTAAGAGGTTGTCAGCTGTGTGCCTCTTATGGAAAGCGGTGATACAAAGCGTAGCCTGCCTAGGAACGAGTTGGCGTTTGCGAGATGCTGATACTGGTGCCGCCGCTGCTGTTCTTGCTGCGGGAGGCAATACATCTACCCAGTGGGCTGTCACAGTCATATAGTCCTGAGTCTGCCCTGCTCCACATGTCCGTGGTTAAGTGGACATTGGGTACAACTGCATTTTTTAGGACACTGGTGACTCTTTTTCTGACGTCTGTGTACATTTTCGGTATCGCCTGCCTAGAGAAATGGAACCTAGGTGGTATTTGGTACCGGGGACACAGTACCTCAATCAAGTCTCTAGTTGCTTGTGAATTAACGGTGGATACCGGACACACGTTTCTCACCACCCAGGCTGACAAGACCTGAGTTATCCGCTTTGCAGCAGGATGACTGCTGTGATATTTCATCTTCCTCGCAAAGGACTGTTGGACAGTCAATTGCTTACTGGAAGTAGTACAAGTGGTCTTCCGACTTTCCCTCTGGGATGACGATCGACTCCCAGCAGCAACAACAGCACCGCCAGCAGCAGTAGGCGTTACACTCAAGGATGCATCAGAGGAATCCCAGGCAGGAGAGGACTCGTCAGACTTGCCAGTGACATGGCTTGCAGGACTATTGGCTTTCCTGTGTAAGGTGGAAATTGACACTGAGGGAGTTGGTGGTGTGGTTTGCAGGAGCTTGGTTACAAGAGGAAGGGATTTAGTGGTCAGTGGACTGCTTCCGCTGTCATCCAAAGTTTTTGAACTTGTCACTGACTTCTGATGAATGCGGTCCAGGTGACGTATAAGGGAGGATGTTCCTAGGTGGTTAACGTCCTTACCCCTACTTATTACAGCTTGACAAAGGCAACACACGGCTTTACACCTGTTGTCCGCACTTGTGTTGAAATAATTCCACACCGAAGAGGTGATTTTTTTTGTATTTTGACCAGGCATGTCAATGGCCATATTCGTCCCACGGACAACAGGTGTCTCCCCGGGTGCCTGACTTAAACAAACCACCTCACCATCAGAATCCTCCTTGTCACTTTCCTCCCCAGCGCCAGCAACACCCATATTCTCATCCTGGTGTACTTCAACAGTGACATCTTCAATTTGACTATCAGGAACTGGACTGCGGGTGCTCCTTCCAGCACTTGCAGGGGGCGTGCAAATGGTGGAAGGCGCAAGCTCTTCCCGTCCAGTGTTGGGAAGGTCAGGCATCGCAACCGACACAATTGGACTCTCCTTGGGGATTTGTGATTTAGAAGAACGCACAGTTCTTTGCTGTGCTTTTGCCAGCTTAAGTCTTTTCATTTTTCTAGTGAGAGGATGAGTGCTTCCATCCTCACGTGAATCTGAACCACTAGCCATGAACATAGGCCAGGGCCTCAGCCGTTCCTTGCCACTCCGTGTCGTAAATGGCATATTGGCAAGTTTACGCTTCTCATCAGACGCTTTCAATTTTGATTTTTGGGTCATTTTACTGAACTTTTGTTTTTTTAATTTTACATGCTCTCTACTATGACATTGGGCATCGGCCTTGGCAGACGACGTTGATGGCATTTCATCGTCTCGGCCATGACTAGTGGCAGCAGCTTCAGCACGAGGTGGAAGTGGATCTTGATCTTTCCCTATTTTAACCTCCACATTTTTGTTCTCCATTTTTTAATGTGTGGAATTATATGCCAGTATCAATAGCAATGGCCTACTACTATATATACTGCGCACAACTGAAATGCACCACAGGTATGGATGGATAGTATACTTGACGACACAGAGGTAAGTAGAGCAGTGGCCTTCCGTACCGTACTGCTATATATACTGGTGGTCACTGTCAGCAAACTGCAAAACTAAAATGCACCACAGGTATAGAATCTAGATGGATAGTATACTTGACGACACAGAGGTAGGTAGAGCAGTGGCCTTCCGTACCGTACTGCTATATATACTGGTGGTCACTGTCAGCAAACTGCAAAACTAAAATGCACCACAGGTATAGAATCTAGATGGATAGTATACTTGACGACACAGAGCTAGGTAGAGCAGTGGCCTTCCATACCGTACTGCTATATATACTGGTGGTCACTGTCAGCAAACTGCAAAACTAAAATGCACCACAGGTAGAGAATCTAGATGGATAGTATACTTGACAACACAGAGGTAGGTAGAGCAGTGGCCTTCCGTACCGTACTGCTATATATACTGGTGGTCACTGTCAGCAAACTGCAAAACTAAAATGCACCACAGGTATAGAATCTAGATGGATAGTATACTTGACGACACAGAGGTAGGTAGAGCAGTGGCCTTCCGTACCGTACTGCTATATATACTGGTGGTCACTGTCAGCAAACTGCAAAACTAAAATGCACCACAGGTATAGAATCTAGATGGATAGTATACTTGATGACACAGAGGTAGGTAGAGCAGTGGCCTTCCGTACCGTACTGCTATATATACTGGTGGTCACTGTCAGCAAAACTCTGCACTGTACTCCTCCTACATAATACTGCTGCTCCCCAGTCCCCACAATAAAGCAGTGTGAGCACAGATATATGCAGCACACTGAGCACAGATATGGAGCGTTTTTCAGGCAGAGAACGGATAAAACTGGTGGTCACTGATCAGTAAAACTCTGCACTGTACTCCTCCTATATAATACAGCTGCTCCCCAGTCCCCACAATTAAGCAATAAGCACAAATATTTGCAGCAACATTAATAAACAGAGAGGACGCCAGCCACGTCCTCTCCCTAACATTTCCAATGCACGAGTGAAAATGGCGGCAACGCGCGGCTCCTTATATAGAATACGAATCTCGCGAGAATCCGACCGCGGGATGATAACGTTCGGGCGCGCTCGGGTTAACCGACCTATACGGGAGAATCCGAGTATTCCTCGGACCCGTGTAAAATGGGTGAAGTTCGGGGGGGTTCGGTTTCCGAGGAACCGAACCCGCTCATCACTACTTTAGAAGGGATCGGGAAGATCACAGCACCTGAAGGTCCTGCAAAGTAGGCAGATCCTCCACGGGGCGACCTATACCCGCGCAAAAATTCTTCTCACATGAGTAGTGAGGAACCAGGCGTTACCCCGCCTCGTTAGTTTTCTTACTCATTAGTTTTAGGCATACCAGCTCACTGCCATACGAGTGGTACCACCCTTTCGTACAATATTAAACATATAAGGGAGAGTTAAACTGAATGATCTCAAGTGCTTTATATATGTAGATTACTGTCAGATACTCTGTAATCCTGTTCAGTTTCATATCATGTATTCATATTTAAAGAGCAGTTTGTGAAGTAAACACAGTACACACATATATGTAAATGATATGTTTTGAAGAAGTGCATGATGGTAGCAAAAAGATGCGACGCCAACCGGACGTGATGACGTTTGCTGCTGGCGTGTTCCCACCCACTTTCTCCTAGTTGCAGTGGCGTTGGTGGTGTGGAACTGTGTGGTGGGAGAAATATGCCGACGTGTTGCTGGATGTACTGATCTGAAAATGGGTAATGACGGCGGGCGCCGGGATGTACAGCAGGTAAGGGGGTGGCTGTTATTGTACTCTGATATCTCGTCATAGGTGCGAATTACAGCGTTTCCTATATCCGCCCCAGTACCTTGCGATTGGCAGCGCGGCCCAGAGCGCTGTATGCTCAGTGGTCGGTGTGCAAACCTCTGGGATCTCGGTGGCCATCTTGGGATAGGACATGAAGTCTCACTGAAGAACAGAAAGACTGGAGTCTGTGCAGTAACACACTCCTAGTTCAATAAAGAGGGAAGTCAATCTGGCAACTATTGGTAATTAAGTAGTGAGTGGCAGTGTCAGTCACTCACTGCATGCGTGGCATGTGACAGACTTTGCCGATGTCAGCAGAGATGTCATCAGTGTGAGGAGCAGAGGGAGGAGACAGAGAGCTTGATTCTGCAGTGGACACAGACATCTGCTTCTTTTGATGCAGTCTCGTCTACATCTACTGATAATGCCGCGTTTTCAATTGCAGTGTCCTGAAAAAGTGTACTTCCACCACTGTGCATCTTTGGACACACCACTGGTGCACCATCGAAGCTTGCACCAGCTCTACGGCAGGGGGCCCACACCAAAAACCATGTACCATTTCTTCAATACTTACCGCTCCGGAGTCCTGTGGCGGCATCTCCAGCACTGCACAAATTACTGTGAAAATGGTTCAGTGCCCATTATCCCAGCATCTTGCTCATCTGCAATAGAAAATTCAATGGGAAAATGGCTGCGAAGCCATTTCTCCGAAGACCTGCACAAGCGCAGTAGACTCTCACACAACGCCAGAGTCTACTAGTGCTCACTAATGCACTGCTGGCTAGAAAGGAGTGGGCCCGGACGGAGAATACGCACTGACCCCCTTCTCTCTTAATACACGCTACACTAAACAATGTTTTGTGAATAATGTTGAAACATTGGTACTACTAATGTTTTCTTTTAATGTCCCATATCTAATTTAATGGGGGTATTCAATAACACGCAAAGGTTTACTCCGCGACTAACTGCCAGCAAAAAATCCTGTGTCGCGAAAAAGTCTATTTAATTAAGTGTACTTACACCCAGAGGCGTCGGAATGGGGGGGGGGGGGGCAAGGGGGCAGCTCACTCCCCCCAAACATGAGAGACGCGCCTGCCGCCACAGTACGCGGCTGAGATAGGCGCCGCACATAACGGCCGCTTCATCCGTGGACCGCGATTCACTGACTGTCACTGTCTGGCAGTGACAGTCAGTGTTGCTGCTGCTCCTCCCGTATTGCTCTGATCACGCATATGTAATGAGCAGCGGAGCGTCATGACGTCAAGCCGCTCATTACATATGCGCAAGCTTTGCTGGGGCCGGCCACGGATGTCGCAGGGGAGAGACTGTCACTGAAAATGCGGGGGCCGCCCGCTCCTGATTGCCCGCCCGCCTACCTGGCCAGCCAGCCAGTCAACGTTCTGTGGGGGTATGTGTTCCTGGCACTGTGGGGACATATGTATATCTGGCACTGGGGACATATGTATGTATAATTGTCTCTGGGGGCATTTATGTATATCTTGCACTGGGGACCTATGTATAACTGGCTCATGGGGCATATATGTATCTGGCACTGGGAACATGTGTATAACTGGCTCTAGGAGTGTATGTGTGTGTATATATATATATATATATATATATATATATTCCTAGAGCCAGTTATACACATGTTCCCAGTGCCAATATACATATATACCCCTGAGCTGGATATCCATACAGTATATGCCCCCAGAGCCAGTTATACATACATGCCCCAGAGCCAGATATACATATATGCCCACCGCACATCACTGATATATGCCCACAGAGAGGTAGATATATATATATATATATATAATATCTATCTATCTACCTCTCTGGGGGCATATATCAGTGATGTGCGGTGGGCATGTATGTATATCTGGCTCTGGGGCATGTATGTATAACTGGCTCTGGGGACATATGTATATCTAGCTCTGGGGGCATTTATGTATGTATATCTGGCACTGGGGGCATTTATGTATGTATATCTGGCACTGGGGGCATATATGTATATCTGGCACTGGGGGCATATATGTATAACTGGCACTGGGGACGCTCTACAGTGTATATAATGGGCTCTGTCAGGCATAATGTGTGTAAGAGGCTCTACCAGACATAATGTATATAAGGGGCTTAGGGGGTAATTCAGAATGGTTTGCTGCAGCGACAGTGATCACAGTCTGAATCCCTTTGTGGCGTGTGCACGCACCCCGGTAGCCCAGTGAAATGCTGACAGCATCTCTGGGCTGCGATCACCTCTGCCTGATTGAGAGAAAGTGGTGGTTGCGGGGCGGGTGAGGGCGTGCCAACGGCGTAAGAACACCGTTGGCTGGGTGCGGTCCAGACAACGCAGGTGTGTCCGGTCCGTTGCGGCGGCGGCTGCGTTGGAAGGGAGATACTAGCCAGGTGCAAAATCATCACCGCTATGCGATGCTTTCACACCCGTGCGGGGGGGGGGGGGGGGGGGGGGAAGGGGGGAGGGGAGAGCCAGACATGCTGGGTGGAATAGCCCTGTGCTGGACGTTCCCCGCATGTCTGAGATACTGATCGTAGATGTGCTAAATTCAGCACATCTACGATCAGTTCTGAATTAGGCCCTCTACCGGGCATATTGTGTGTAAGGGAGCTCTACCAGACATAATGTATATACGGAGTCACTCACTCACTGCTACTCCATAGAGTTTCGTACAGGTACAAGTGACCTGTCTAAGGTGGCCATAAATTAGGGGCGCCAAATTGAGATTTTATCTTGCCCCCCCCAACTGAAAAACGTTCTGACGCCCCTGCTTCCACCACTGTGCATCTTTGGACACACCACTGGTGCACCATCGAAGCTTGCACCAGCTCTACGGCAGGGGACCCACACCAAAAACCATGTACCATTTCTTCAATACTTACCGCTCCGGAGTCCTGTGTCGGCATCTCTAGCACTGCACAAATCACTGTGAAAATGGTTCAGTGCCCATTTTCCCAGCATCTTGCTCATCTGTGTCATCCTGTGTCGCGAAAAAGTCTATTTAATTAAATAGCCATATTCCTGTTTCGAAAAATCAGGATTCATGTGCGGAAACCCAGCGATTCCAGGTAAACTGCGGAATCAATGTTTTATTTCCCACCCATGTCCCGTTTCTCTGGGGGGTTTTTACGTGGACTTTACCTCGCAGCTCCAAGAGCTGCGTGGTTCAGTCCGTCTGTGGGGACTTTCACATGGGGAAATTTGCCGCTGATTGAATACCTCCCGCGCTGCAATTTACCACGCTAATTGAATCCCCCCACCCCCTCGCCAGGGTAGCTAGCTTACTTACAAAAAAAGATGATACATTGGTTAGAATCTGAAATCTATTAGGGATGGCCATTGGAAACCAATGGTTTGCAACCATGGATTCGATTGAAGTCATTTTTACATAAAAAATAAGATTTTAAACCTACCGGTAAATCTATTTGTCCTAGTCCGTAGAGGATGCTGGGGACTCCGTAAGGACCATGGGGGTATAGACAGGCTCCGCAGGAGATAGGGCACCTCTAAGAACTTTGACTATAGGTGTGCACTGGCTCCTCCCTCTATGCCCCTCCTCCAGACCTCAGTTAGAGAACTGTGCCCAGAGGAGATGGACACTACAAGGCAGGATTTGGAAATCCAAGGGCAAGATTCATAACAGCCCACACCAATCATACTATGTAACCTGGATCATACATAACCAGTTAACCGTATGAACAAAAAACAGCAACGGTCCAAGACCGATTCCAACTGTAACATAACCCTTATGTAATCAACAACTATATACAAGTCTTGCAGAGTTTCCGCACTGGGACGGGCGCCCAGCATCATCTACAGACTAGGAGAAATAGATTTACCGGTAGGTTTAAAATCTTATTTTCTCTTACGTCCTAGAGGATGCTGGGGACTCCGTAAGGACCATGGGGTTTATACCAAAGCATCCAATCGGGCGGGAGAGTGCGTATGACTCTGCAGCCCCGACTGAGCAAACGCTAGGTCCTCATCAGCCAGGGTATCAAACATGTAGAATTTAGCAAAAGTGTTTGACCCCGACCAAGTTGCCGCTCGGCAAAGTTGTAATGCCGAGACGCCTCGGGCAGCCGCCCAAGAAGAGCCCACCTTCCTAGTGGAATGGGCCTTAACCGAATTTGGTACCGGCAATCTAGCCGTAGAGTGAGCCTGCTGAATCGTATTACAGATCCAGCGAGCAATAGTCTGCTTCGAAGCAGGTGCGCCAATCTTATTGGCCGCATACAGGACAAACAGGGCCTCTGTTTTCCTAATTCTAGCCGTCCTGGCTACATAAATCTTTAAGGCCCTGACTACGTCCAGGGATCAGGAATCCTCCAGGTCACTTGTAGCCACAGGCACCACAATAGGTTGATTCACATGGAATGAAGAAACCACCTTAGGCAAAAATTGCGGACGTGTCCTCAATTCAGCTCGATCCACATGAAAAATCAAGTAGGGGCTTTTGTGTGACAAGGCCGCCAATTCTGATACTCGCCTTGCCGATGCGAAAGCCAACAACATGACCACCTTCCAAGTGAGAAATTTCAACTCTTGTTAAGCGGTTCAAACCAGTGTGATTTTAGGAACTGCAACACCACGTTGAGGTCCCATGGTGCCACTGGAGGCACAAAAGGGGGCTAGATGTGCAGCACTCCCTTTACAAACGTCTGGACTTCTGGAAGAGAAGCCAATTCCTTCTGAAAGAAAATCGAGAGGGCCGAAATCTGCACCTTAACAGAGCCTAATTTCAGGCCCATATCCACTCTTGTTTGTAGGAAGTGGAGAAAACGACCCAGATGAAAATCTTCCGTAGGTGCATTCTTGGTCTCACACCAAGACACATACTTTCGCCAGATACGGTGATAATGCTTAACCGTCACCTCCTTCCTAGCCTTTATTAAAGTAGGGATGACCTCTTCCGGAATTCCTTTTTTTGCTAGGATTCGGCGTTCAACCGCCATGCCGTCAAACGTAATCGCGGTAAGTCTTGAAATACACAGGGCGCCTGTTGCAACAGGTCTTCCCTCAGCGGAAGAGGCCAGGGATCTCCTGTGAGCATCTCTTGTAGATCTGAGTACCAGGCCCTTCGAGGCCAGTCTGGGACAACGAGTATCATCTGTACTCTTCTTCGTCTTATGATCCTCAACACTTTTGTGATGAGAGGAAGAGGAGGAAACACGTAGACCCACGGTGTTATCAGAGCGTCTACTGCTACTGCCTGAGGGTCCCGAGACCTGGCACAATACCTCCGAAGTTTTTTGTTGAGGCATGACGCCATCATGTCTATTTGAGGAGTTCCCCAAAGACGTATTATGTCTGCAAAGACTTCTTGATGAAGTCCCCACTCTCCTGGATGGAGATCGTGTCTGCTGAGGAAGTCTGCTTCCCAGTTGTCCACTCCCGGAATGAAGACAGCCGACAGAGCGCTCACGTGATTTTCCACCCAGCGAAGAATCCTGGTGGCTTCCGCCATCGTGACTCTGCTTCTTGTCCCGCCTTGGCGGTTCACATGAGCCACTGCTGTGACATTGTCTGACTGAATCAGAACCGGTAGGTTTCGAAGAAGACTCTCCGCTTGTCGAAGGCCGTTGTATATGGCCCTGAGTTCCAACACATTGATGTGTAGACATGACTCCTGGTCTGACCAAAGTCCCTGAAAATTTCTTCCTTGTGTGACTGCTCCCCATCCTCGGAGGCTTGCGTCCGTGGTAACCAGGATCCAATCCTGAATTCCGAATCTGCGACCCTCCAGTAGGTGAGCACTTTGCAACCACCACAGGAGAGACACCCTGGCCCCTGGGGACAGAGTAATTTTTCGATGTAAGTGTAGATGGGATCTGGACCACTTGTCCAGAAGGTCCCATTGAAAAGTCCTTGCATGGAACCTTCCGAATGGAATGGCCTCGTAGGCCGCCACCATCTTTCCCAGAATTCGAGTGCACTGGTGAACAGACACCCTTTTCGGTTTCAGCAGGTCTCTGACCATGTTCTGGATGTCCTGGGCTTTCTCCATTGGAAGGAAGACCTTCATTTGTTCCGTATCCAGTATCATACCTAGGAACGGTAGTCGAGTTGTCGGAATCAACTGTGACTTCGGTAGATTTAGAATCCAACCGTGTTGCTGGAGCACTTTCAGAGAGAGCGCCACACTGCTCAGCAATTTCTCCCTTGATCTCGCTTTTATCAGGAGATCGTCCAAGTATGGGATAATTGTGACTCCATGCTTGCGCAGGACCACCATCATTTCCACCATTATCTTGGTGAAAATCCTCGGGGCCGTGGAAAGTCCAAACGGCAACGTCTGAAATTGGTAATGACAATCCTGTACAGCGAATATCAGGAATTCTTGATGGGGGGGATATATGGGGACATGAAGGTACGCATCCTTTATGTCCAGAGACACCATAAACTCCCCCTCCTCCATATTGGCTATTATCGCTCTAAGCGATTCCATTTTGAATTTGAATCTTTTTATGTACAGGTTTAGGGATTTCAGATTCAAGATAGGTCTGACCGAACCGTCTGGTTTCGGGACCACAAAGAGGGTTGAGTAGTAACCTCTTCCCTGCTGGTTCATGGGAACCCTGATTATCACTTGCTGTATACACAGCGTTTGAATTGCAGCTAACACTACATCCCGTTCCGACGTGGAAACTGGTAGGGCCGACTTGAAAAATCGGCGCGGGGGCACCTCTTCGAATTCCAGTTTGTAACCCTGGGGAACTATTTCTAACACCCAGGGATTCAGGTCTGAGCTGACCCGGACCTGGCTGAAAAGTCGAAGACGTGCGTCCACCTGTGCGGACTCCCTCAGGGGAGTCCCGGCGTCATGCTGTGGGTTTTGGAGTAGTCGGGGAGGACTTTTGTTCCTGGGCGCCTGCCGAAGCAGGTGCTCTTTTGCCTCTGCCCTTACCTCTGGCAAGGAAGGAGGATCCCCGACCTCTTCTGGACTTGTGCGACCGAAAGGACTGCATCTGATAGGGTGGCATTTTCTTTTGCTGTTGGGGAATATATGGTAAAAAATTTGATTTACCTGCTGTAGCTGTGGAAACCAGGTCCGTCAGCCCATCCCCAAACAATACATCGCCCTTATAGGGTAGTACTTCCATATGCTTTTTGGAATCCGCATCACCGGTCCATTGGCGAGTCCATAAGGATCGTCTCGCTGAGATCGACATGGCATTGGCCCTAGAAGCCAGCAATCCAATGTCTCTTTGAGCATCCCTCATAAATAAGACTGCGTCTTTTATATGGCCTAGAGTTAAGAATATAGTATCCTTATCCATATTTTCAAAATTATCTGTCAGCTCATCTGCCCAAGCTGCAACTGCGCTACACACCCACGCCGACGCAATCGTCGGTCGTAGTACAGCACCCGTATGAGAATTAATACACTTTAAGGTAGTTTCTTGCCTGCGATCTGCAGGGTCCTTAAGGGCAGCTGTGTCAGGAGACGGTAGCGCCACCTTCTTGGACAAGCGCGTCAGTGCCTTGTCCACAGTGGGAGGGGATTCCCAAATCTCCCTGTCCTGTTTAGGGAAGGGGTATGCCATATAAATTATTTTGGGGATCTGCGGCCTCTTCTCCGGAGTTTCCCAAGCTTTTATAAAGAATTCATTTAATTCATGAGATGTGGGAAAATTAATAATCTGTTTCTTTCCCTTAAACATGTGTACCCTTTTGTCGGGGACCGAGGGTTCATCCTCAATATGTAACACATCCCTTATTGCCACAATCATACACTGAATGGTTTTAGTCACCCTAGGGTGCAATTTTACTTCGTCATAGTCGACATTGGAATCAGAGTCCATGTCGGTAGTAGTGTCTTGTGTTAAGGGACGTTTTTGAGACCCCGACGGGCCCTGTGAATCGGTCCAATCCGAGGATTGACCCCCTGATGTTCCCCTTAATTCAGCCTTATCAAGCCTTTCATGTAAAGATGTCACACTTGCATTTAACCTATGCCACATGCTCATCCAATCCTGAGTCGGCACCAGCAACGGGGACACACCACTCATTTGCTCCACCTCCTCCTTGGAGAAGCCTTCTGCTTCAGACATGTCGACACACACTTACCGACACCCCACACACACAGGGGGTTACCTACCTATAAGGGGACAAAACCCCAACCAGGCCCTTAGGGGAGACAGAGAGAGAGAATGCCAGCACACACCCAGCGCCCAAACACTGGAATATATGACCAGATAGCGCTTTTATATATTTTTAATGTTAATCTCCACTCACTGCGTCGCCAATGTGCCCCCCTCCTCTTTATTTCCAGCCTGTGAAGCTCAGCAGAGGAGAGAACAGGGAGCCAGCGTTTTCTCATGCAGCCTCTGTGGAGAAAATGGCGCTGGTTAGTGCCGAGGATCAAGCCCCGCCCACCCGACGGCGGGCTTCGGTCCCCTCATGATATTGTAAGAAAATGGCGGGGGTCCGTGGATTTACTGTCCCACAGCCTAATCCAACATATTTATGCCCAAATAGAGGTTTATTGCTGCCCAGGGCGCCCCACCCCCTGCGCCCTGCATCCTACAGTGCCTCTTGTGTGTGTGTGTGTCTGGGAGCAATGGCGCGCAGCTTACCGCTGCGCGCTTACCTCATGAAGATCTGATGTCTTCTGCCGCCTGAAGTCTTTTCCTCAATACTCACCCGGCTTCTATCTTCGGCATCTGTGAGGAGGACGGCGGCGCGGCTCCAGGACGAACCCCAGGTGAGACATGTATTCCGACTCCCTCTGGAGCTAATGGTGTCCAGTAGCCTAGAAGCAGTGCCCAACCTTACAAGCCAGCTCTGCTTCTCTCTCCTCAGTCCCACGATGCAGGGAGCCTGTTGCCAACAGGACTCCCTGAAAATAAAAGACCTAACAAAATTCTTTAAAACCGCAAACTCTTAAGAGCTCACTGCTTTGTACCCTTTCTCCTCTGGGCACAGAATCTAACTGAGGTCTGGAGGAGGGGCACACCCATAGTCAAAGTTCTTTTAGGTGCCCTATCTCCTGCGGAGCCCGTCTATACCCCCATGGTCCTTACGAAGTCCCCAGCATCCTCTAGGACGTAAGAGAAAAATGTTTCCTACAGTTGCCAGCCATTGGATGCTACATGTGATGCCCATCAGACTGTCGGAATTCAGCTGCGGACACCTGGAGGTGGGATACGCAACTTTGCTTAAGTGCTCGTGTATGAAGCTCTGGCTGCTTCTGCCCATACGGCTCAGTATAAAATAAGGAAGGACACCAAATTTTGATGGTTTAACACCAACGATATTTTTCTTGTGATGGTAGTGTTTTTACCATGTTATGGTGGCTTCCTGGTGGCAGCTGACATTGAATGATGCAGAAGAAATAGCCATCCAATGTTAAAAACGAGACAGCCACAGGGTGATATTGCGCAAACATGTTTTCATTCCGAATGCAGCTTAATCAAAGCAATGCAATGTTTTTTTCCCCATCAAATTCTTTTGAGTGTGTAAATCCCGCCATCATTTGATGGCATGCAATGTGAAGTGATTCTTATGAATACAACAATCATCTTTCCGTTATTAATCTTCCAGAATAGAAACGATTAATGCAGATTGTTTTTCTATCGTTCAACTTTAGAAGGGATCGGGAAGATCACAGCACCTGAAGGTCCCGCAAAGTAGGCAGATCCTCCACGGGGCGACCTATACCCGCGCTAAAATTCTTCTCACATGAGTAGTGAGGAACCAGGCGTTACCCCGGCTCGTTATTTTCCTTACTCATTAGTTTAAGGCATACCAGCTCACTGCCATACGAGTGGTACCAGCCTGTCGTACAATATTAAACATATAAGGGAGAGTTAAACTGAATGATCTCAAGTGCTTTATATATGTAGATTACTGTCAGATACTCCGTAATCCTGTTCAGTTTCATATCATTTATTCATATTTAAAGAGCACTTTGCGAAGTAAACACAGTACACACATATATGTAAATGATATGTTTTGAAGAAGTGCATGATGGTAGCAAAAAGATGCGACGCCAACCGGACATGATGACGTTTGCTGCTGACGTGTTCCCGCCCACTTTCTCCTAGTTGCGGTGGCATTGGTGGTGTGGAACTGTGTGGTGGGAGAAATATGCCGACGTGTTGCTGGATGTACTGATCTGAAAATGGGTAATGACGGCGGACGCCGGGATGTACAGCAGGTAAGGGGGGTGGCGGTTATTGTACTCTGATATCTCGTCATAGGTGTGAATTACAGCGTTTCCTATATCCGCCCTGGCAGTGGCGTAAGTTCGCCCCAGTCGCCCGGAGGCATGATAAAATGTTAGTGCCCCCCCTATACATATAGGAATATATATATATATATATATATATATATATATGAAAGAATAAGTGGCACTCACGGGACTTGATTGATAAAAATAAGACTCAGGACACGGCGGTCTCAGATGAAAGATCTTTCAGCTGAGACCGCCGTGTCCTGAGTCTTATTTTTATCAATCAAGTTCCGTGAGTGCCACTTCATTGATTTAGCTACAAGGTCCCACAAACCTGTTAGGAGGCACCTGGGCATTAACTGGAGGAGGAGAGAGTGCCGGCACTTATATATATATATATATATATATATATATATATATATAGTCGGGGAAAAAACTGCGGCACTCAGGGTCTTGTATTAGTGTGAAGATGTATTAGAAATACATGACAGAGAACATCAACGTTTCGGGGGATCTAACCCCGTTGTCAAGATGTGAGAGAGTGAAGAAAGTGCTGAAGGTGACTTACCTATAAAGCGAAGAAACCCGCCAAACCGCCAGTGAGCGTCCATCCGTGTTCCCGGTGCGCAGAGCGGCGCTGTGTGGTGACGTGCGTGCGCGGCTCGTGATGACGTGGCTGCTCGGTTGCTAGGCAGCAGTCGGGACGCCGAGGACGGGATGCGTGCACGTGACCTGGGCATAATAACAAAGATCAGTGCAGTGCGACCTCCCCAGAACCCTTGTAGAGACATAGTAAAGGCATCTAGAGTAACATGAAAAACCAATCCTGGCAATGAAGGAAAAAAGGGGAGGGGGAGGGGGGGTTTATACGAGCCCGTTGTGAGCCACCCTATGTTGGTATATGGGCAAGCAGCATGCAAGACCGTGAACCGTACGTCCCTGATAATGTATGAAAATATATAGAAAGGAGAGGGAAAAACAGAGCGCAGTAAATGGAATAAAGAGACTAAGTTACCCAACAGAACAGACAAAGCTAAACAAAGCTGAGATCATGCCGGGTATTGACCATGGTCCAGCATTTCTTGTAATCGTAAAGGCTGTGTTGTTGGAAAATCATCCAAATGTACTCCACACTATTCTTTCGTTTAGTCCATCTGGCTGGGTAGTGTTGAGTCTGTAAATCCAAGAAGACTCCCTGCGAAGGAGTTGTCCATCCCTGTCACCCCCTCTGAGGGATTTTGGAACGTGATCTATGATGATATGCTTAAGATCAGATAAGCAGTGCCTTGCTTCGTAGAAGTGTCTGGCCACCGGTTGTTCCGAAGAACTCCCGGCGAGGGCCGCCTTGATTGCGGAGCGGTGTAAAGCCATGCGTTCCCGTAAGGATCTGATAGTCTTGCCCACGTAGCATAAGCCACATGGGCAAGTGATCAGGTAAATGATGTAGGTGGAGGTGCAGGTTACCACGTGACGCATGACAATCTTTCTACCTGTCCGTGGTACGATGAAAGTGGAACCCGTCAACATGTGGCTGCAGGTTGTGCAGCCCAAGCAGCGGTAGCACCCTGGCTTCTTGATCAGAAATGAGTCCTTTTGAGACCGGATGGGAGAGCTCGAAATGTTGGAAATGTCGGTGTGCACTACCAAGTCCTTGATGTTACGGCCTCTTCTATAGCACATCATTGGAGTCTTGTGCTTGAAGGGTAGACGTGGGTCAGAAGATACAATTGGCCAGAGCGCTCTGTTAGCTCTGTTCAGTACCGCACTGCAGGTGTCGAATGTAGTGGTCCAGATGATTCTGTTGTCAGTGGACCTCTTCCTGGTTTGTAATAAAGTGGAACGGGGTAACTGTAGTACCTCCTTTTTGATGGCCTCCAGTGTAGTGCATTCGTAGCCTCTAGCGGTGAATCTTGACACCATCTTGTCCAATTCCTCCTCCAGGAGGTCAGGTTGACTGTTGATTCGAGCTACCCTCATCATTTGAGATCTGGGAAGACCCAGTTTCAGTGATTGCGGATGGTGGCTGTTGGCCCGCAGAAGAGTGTTTTTATCGGTGGGTTTATTGTATACACTGGTCTGTAGGCTCCCCGCCTTGATGGCAACCTGGACATCCAGGTAATTAATAGATGACATGGACCAATGAAAGGTGATTTTGAGTGTCGAAGGTCTGTCATTGATGGATTCCAACAGTGATTTCAAAGCTGGTTCACCTCCTGTCCAAATGATGAACAGGTCGTCTATGTACCTGGTAAATAGTGCTATATATTGAACGATGGACTGATCTTGGAAGAACATGAGGACCTCTTCCTGGAACATGTACACGTTAGCGTATGACGGTGCCACGTTACTTCCCATCGCGCACCCGATTCTCTGTTGATAGAATCGGCCGTCAAAGATGAAATAATTTCGTGTAAGAGTTAATTCCAATAATGTCATGAAGAGGTCCAGGTCGACATCCTCCATCTTCTCTTTCACCAGGAAAGTTCTCATGGCTTCTAGACCCCCGGCATGCGGGATGCTGGTATACAGACTGCAAATGTCCACCGTGCAGAGGATTGCTCCCTCGGGGACTGTGCCATAGTTGTCCAATAAACGCAGAAAGGATGTGGTGTCTTTCAAATACGTCGCCTGCTTGAGGACCAACGGCTGCAACATGTAGTCAAGGAACTGGGAAATGGGCTGATAAAGGGATTGTCTGGCAGAAATTATCGGGCGACCAGGGGGAGTCTCGAGATTTTTGTGTATTTTAGGAACAGTAAACAAAACAGGAACTACCGGAAACTTCTGTGTAAGTGCCTTGTGTAGCTTTTCAGAAATGAGGTTCTGTGAACAGGCTGTTGCCAAGATGGTATCCAATTCTTGTTTGTACTGTGCCGTGGGATCACCATCCAATAGGCTGTACGTATTGGGGTCTGCTAGCTGAGTCAGAATTTCCAAACGATAGTATGTCATGTCAAGGATCACCACCCCGCCCCCTTTGTCTGCGGGGCGGATGACTATGTCGGTGTAAGATCCCAGGTTCCTGAGTGCTGCCCATTCCTGCTTGGACAAATTATGATGATGCTGCTGGTTTGCCCTAGTGTATTTGCTGGTTGCTTCATCTACCAAGCGTATGTACGTCTTGATGGAAGAGTTGGCGGACTGTGGGTCAAAAGTAGAATGACTCCTTTTGTTCAAAAACGGTTGAAAAATGGTTGTTTCGGCAGACTCTTGTTTGGGATGCTGTGCAAAATATTCCTGTCTGCGGAGCTTCCTGGCAAATTGATACAGGTCAATCTTCCACTCTAGATCCTTGTGTTGATTGGTGGGGACAAATGACAGGCCATTGTTGAGAACTTCTGTTTCGGCAGGCGTAAGGGTGCGTTGAGAGAGATTGTAGATCATGTTTTGTTTTTTGCAGCCCGATCTTTTAAGTCTCGTGTTCTGGCCGCCCCTGCGGGTGGGCGGCCTCTTGCCTTGGACTGTGATGCGGCTGCCATGCCTAAAGGGACAGCCTGCGAGTCTTGTGAGCCGTCAGAGTCAGCGACAGCAAATTCGCTGTCGCTGTTGGACGAGGCTGCAGATCTAGAAGTATTCTCTCTGCGCCGACGCCATCCTTGTCTCGGTTTTGGTCGAAATGTCTGGGAGCTATTGGAACCGCTTCCCATGATCCACCTGTAGACCCTGTTGTTATCATAGTCGTCCTGTACAATATCATGTTTATTCTTCTTAAACTTGATCAGGTCCCTGCGATAGGTGTCGCATTGGGAACGTAATTTCGATAGCCAGTCATGTGATGTGTCCCCTTGTAGTACAGGTAGGTGGTCAATTTCAAACGATGTGATTTTTTCTTTTACCAATTTCAGTTCCCTCCCGGCTTCTTCAATCACCAGCAACATGAGGTCCATGCTGCATTTATTGGTGATCCCTATCCACTTTTTGCAAAAGTCCGGGTTATATCTTCCTATGGTCGGGGAGTTCTTAACCCTGAATCCTCTGGGAATCATACTTTCCCTGTGGTAATCGGACAAGGATATGCCGTGCAGCAAAAAATCAATCTCTCTGCGTTTCAGCTTGAACAGCTTCTGAAACAGATCATCTGGGCCCAATTGCTGGTCACTGAAGGAAAGTTGCTCTTTGAAACGCAGTCTGTCCGCATCTGCGTCTGTGAAGCTATATAGGTCCCCTTTGTTAATGTTGAGTTGCTTGCATCCTCTGACTTCCTCCGTTGGCGTTGTGGAGGTGGAGGGATTCATGTTGCCAGGCGCCGAAAGGGTCTGGATTGGTCGAAGTGCAGAAAGTGCTGTAAGTGACTGCTGCAGCTATAAAGTGCTGAGTGCTGTACGTGAAGAAAGTGCAATTGTGCTTGATTAAGAAAAGGGCTGCAGCTGGTGTGGCGGACTCCTTTCACATGTAAATTAAAGATGACAATGTAGTGGGGTGCCCTGGCCCAGACAGGGGACGTCTGTAAAGGCGGCTCCTGAGGATATGTAGATCATGTATGGCCCGGCACTCCTCCTCTGAATATAGCGCCCCGGTGCCCTCAGCAACACTTGTAGGTAGTCGGGAAAAAAACTGCGGCACTCAGGGTCTTGTATTAGTGTGAAGATGTATTAGAAATACATGACAGAGAACATCAACGTTTCGGGGGATCTAACCCCGTTGTCAAGATGTGAGAGAGTGAAGAAAGTGCTGAAGGTGACTTACCTATAAAGCGAAGAAACCCGCCAAACCGCCAGTGAGCGTCCGTCCGTGTTCCCGGTGCGCAGAGCGGCGCTGTGTGGTGACGTGCGTGCGCGGCTCGTGATGACGTGGCTGCTCGGTTGCTAGGCAGCAGTCGGGACGCCGAGGACGGGATGCGTGCACGTGACCTGGGCATAATAACAAAGATCAGTGCAGTGCGACCTCCCCAGAACCCTTGTAGAGACATAGTAAAGGCATCTAGAGTAACTGGGGAGGTCGCACTGCACTGATCTTTGTTATTATGCCCAGGTCACGTGCACGCATCCCGTCCTCGGCGCCAGGGCACCCCACTACATTGTCATCTTTAATTTACATGTGAAAGGAGTCCGCCACACCAGCTGCAGCCCTTTTCTTAATCAAGCACAATTGCACTTTCTTCACGTACAGCACTCAGCACTTTATAGCTGCAGCAGTCACTTACAGCACTTTCTGCACTTCGACCAATCCAGACCCTTTCGGCGCCTGGCAACATGAATCCCTCCACCTCCACAACGCCAACGGAGGAAGTCAGAGGATGCAAGCAACTCAACATTAACAAAGGGGACCTATATAGCTTCACAGACGCAGATGCGGACAGACTGCGTTTCAAAGAGCAACTTTCCTTCAGTGACCAGCAATTGGGCCCAGATGATCTGTTTCAGAAGCTGTTCAAGCTGAAACGCAGAGAGATTGATTTTTTGCTGCACGGCATATCCTTGTCCGATTACCACAGGGAAAGTATGATTCCCAGAGGATTCAGGGTTAAGAACTCCCCGACCATAGGAAGATATAACCCGGACTTTTGCAAAAAGTGGATAGGGATCACCAATAAATGCAGCATGGACCTCATGTTGCTGGTGATTGAAGAAGCCGGGAGGGAACTGAAATTGGTAAAAGAAAAAATCACATCGTTTGAAATTGACCACCTACCTGTACTACAAGGGGACACATCACATGACTGGCTATCGAAATTACGTTCCCAATGCGACACCTATCGCAGGGACCTGATCAAGTTTAAGAAGAATAAACATGATATTGTACAGGACGACTATGATAACAACAGGGTCTACAGGTGGATCATGGGAAGCGGTTCCAATAGCTCCCAGACATTTCGACCAAAACCGAGACAAGGATGGCGTCGGCGCAGAGAGAATACTTCTAGATCTGCAGCCTCGTCCAACAGCGACAGCGAATTTGCTGTCGCTGACTCTGACGGCTCACAAGACTCGCAGGCCGTCCCTTTAGGCATGGCAGCCGCATCACAGTCCAAGGCAAGAGGCCGCCCACCCGCAGGGGCGGCCAGAACACGAGACTTAAAAGATCGGGCTGCAAAAAACAAAACATGATCTACAATCTCTCTCAACGCACCCTTACGCCTGCCGAAACAGAAGTTCTCAACAATGGCCTGTCATTTGTCCCCACCAATCAACACAAGGATCTAGAGTGGAAGATTGACCTGTATCAATTTGCCAGGAAGCTCCGCAGACAGGAATATTTTGCACAGCATCCCAAACAAGAGTCTGCCGAAACAACCATTTTTCAACCGTTTTTGAACAAAAGGAGTCATTCTACTTTTGACCCACAGTCCGCCAACTCTTCCATCAAGACGTACATACGCTTGGTAGATGAAGCAACCAGCAAATACACTAGGGCAAACCAGCAGCATCATCATAATTTGTCCAAGCAGGAATGGGCAGCACTCAGGAACCTGGGATCTTACACCGACATAGTCATCCGCCCCGCAGACAAAGGGGGCGGGGTGGTGATCCTTGACATGACATACTATCGTTCGGAAATTCTGACTCAACTAGCAGACCCCAATACGTACAGCCTATTGGATGGTGATCCCACGGCACAGTACAAACAAGAATTGGATACCATCTTGGCAACAGCCTGTTCACAGAACCTCATTTCTGAAAAGCTACACAAGGCACTTACACAGAAGTTTCCGGTAGTTCCTGTTTTGTTTACTGTTCCTAAAATACACAAAAATCTCGAGACTCCCCCTGGTCGCCCGATAATTTCTGCCAGACAATCCCTTTATCAGCCCATTTCCCAGTTCCTTGACTACATGTTGCAGCCGTTGGTCCTCAAGCAGGCGACGTATTTGAAAGACACCACATCCTTTCTGCGTTTATTGGACAACTATGGCACAGTCCCCGAGGGAGCAATCCTCTGCACGGTGGACATTTGCAGTCTGTATACCAGCATCCCGCATGCCGGGGGTCTAGAAGCCATGAGAACTTTCCTGGTGAAAGAGAAGATGGAGGATGTCGACCTGGACCTCTTCATGACATTATTGGAATTAACTCTTACACGAAATTATTTCATCTTTGACGGCCGATTCTATCAACAGAGAATCGGGTGCGCGATGGGAAGTAACGTGGCACCGTCATACGCTAACGTGTACATGTTCCAGGAAGAGGTCCTCATGTTCTTCCAAGATCAGTCCATCGTTCAATATATAGCACTATTTACCAGGTACATAGACGACCTGTTCATCATTTGGACAGGAGGTGAACCAGCTTTGAAATCACTGTTGGAATCCATCAATGACAGACCTTCGACACTCAAAATCACCTTTCATTGGTCCATGTCATCTATTAATTACCTGGATGTCCAGGTTGCCATCAAGGCGGGGAGCCTACAGACCAGTGTATACAATAAACCCACCGATAAAAACACTCTTCTGCAAGCCAACAGCCACCATCCGCAATCACTGAAACTGGGTCTTCCCAGATCTCAAATGATGAGGGTAGCTCGAATCAACAGTCAACCTGACCTCCTGGAGGAGGAATTGGACAAGATGGTGTCAAGATTCACCGCTAGAGGCTACGAATGCACTACACTGGAGGCCATCAAAAAGGAGGTACTACAGTTAGCCCGTTCCACTTTATTACAAACCAGGAAGAGGTCCACTGACAACAGAATCATCTGGACCACTACATTCGACACCTGCAGTGCGGTACTGAACAGAGCTAACAGAGCGCTCTGGCCAATTGTATCTTCTGACCCACGTCTACCCTTCAAGCACAAGACTCCAATGATGTGCTATAGAAGAGGCCGTAACATCAAGGACTTGGTAGTGCACACCGACATTTCCAACATTTCGAGCTCTCCCATCCGGTCTCAAAAGGACTCATTTCTGATCAAGAAGCCAGGGTGCTACCGCTGCTTGGGCTGCACAACCTGCAGCCACATGTTGACGGGTTCCACTTTCATCGTACCACGGACAGGTAGAAAGATTGTCATGCGTCACGTGGTAACCTGCACCTCCACCTACATCATTTACCTGATCACTTGCCCATGTGGCTTATGCTACGTGGGCAAGACTATCAGATCCTTACGGGAACGCATGGCTTTACACCGCTCCGCAATCAAGGCGGCCCTCGCCGGGAGTTCTTCGGAACAACCGGTGGCCAGACACTTCTACGAAGCAAGGCACTGCCTATCTGATCTTAAGCATATCATCATAGATCACGTTCCAAAATCCCTCAGAGGGGGTGACAGGGATGGACAACTCCTTCGCAGGGAGTCTTCTTGGATTTACAGACTCAACACTACCCAGTCAGATGGACTAAACGAAAGAATAGTGTGGAGTACATTTGGATGATTTTCCAACAACACAGCCTTTACGATTACAAGAAATGCTGGACCATGGTCAATACCCGGCATGATCTCAGCTTTGTTTAGCTTTGTCTGTTCTGTTGGGTAACTTAGTGTCTTTATTCCATTTACTGCACTCTGTTTTTCCCTCTCCTTTCTATATATTTTCATACATTATCAGGGACGTACGGTTCACGGTCTTGCATGCTGCTTGCCCATATACCAACATAGGGTGGCTCACAACGGGCTCGTATAAACCCCCCCTCCCCCTCCCCTTTTTTCCTTCATTGCCAGGATTGGTTTTTCATGTTACTCTAGATGCCTTTACTATGTCTCTACAAGGGTTCTGGGGAGGTCGCACTGCACTGATCTTTGTTATTATGCCCAGGTCACGTGCACGCATCCCGTCCTCGGCGTCCCGACTGCTGCCTAGCAACCGAGCAGCCACGTCATCACGAGCCGCGCACGCACGTCACCACACAGCGCCGCTCTGCGTACCGGGAACACGGACGGACGCTCACTGGCGGTTTGGCGGGTTTCTTCGCTTTATAGGTAAGTCACCTTCAGCACTTTCTTCACTCTCTCACATCTTGACAACGGGGTTAGATCCCCCGAAACGTTGATGTTCTCTGTCATGTATTTCTAATACATCTTCACACTAATACAAGACCCTGAGTGCCGCAGTTTTTTTCCCGACTACCTACAAGTGTTGCTGAGGGCACCGGGGCGCTATATTCAGAGGAGGAGTGCCGGGCCATACATGATCTATATATATATATATATATATATATATACACGCCATATGTAGATATCTGGTACTTGGGGTGAACAGTAGCAGCGTACTCACAATAGTACTTTCACAATAGTAGTATAGCTACACATACCTCTTTCACTCACACAAACCTCTTTCAATTAAACAGACACACACATGCCTCTTTCAATTACACACACACATCTTTCACTTACACACACATGCATGTCTTTTACTTACACACACTCACATGCCTCTCACGTAAACCCACACTCACATGCCTCTTTCACTTACACACATATGCATCTTTCAATTACACACACACAATTACACACACACACACACACACACACACCCATGCCTCTTTCAATTACACACACACAATTACACACACACACCACGCCTCATTCAATTACACACACACACACTCACATGCCTTTCACTTACACACTCACATGCCTTTCACTTACATACACACACGCCTATTTCAATTACACACAAACACACAGTTACACACCCACAATTACACACACATGCCTCTTTCAATTAAACAGACACACACATGCCTCTTTCAACTACACATACAATTACACACACACACCACACCTTATTTAATTACACACACACTTACACACACAATTGCACACACACACACACGCCTCATTTAATTACACACACAATCACACACACACGTCACACACACACACACACACACACACACACACACACACACACACACGTATTTTTCACTTAAACACACAACTTTCGTTAAAACACACAGACACACACACCTCCCTTCAAAACATCAACACACATAAACACAGTCAGTGTTGCCAATATTTATTAAAGATACCCCAGTAATCAACCCCATACACACACATACACCACACACACCACACATACACCACACATACACAGTGCAGCAGCATGAGGCAGGTGTTGCCAGTGCCTACCTTCGGCTAGCAGCAGGATGGAGGAAGAGAGAGCTTCAGACGGCCAGCTCTTCTGGTAGTGCCTGTGATCAGCTGTGCGCTGGAGCTCTCCCTAGCTGCAGCCAGCTGCAAGCTCGTCTCTGTGGATACGAGGAGGCAGCTGCTGCAGCTGTGTCACGACACTGACATCCACATTCGGCACTGGATTGTCGGGCAGTGGGAGGCAATGGAGGACAGGTGCCCCCTTGAGGTCAGGAGCCCGGCGGCAGCTGACTCCACTGCCTCCAACAGTTCCGCCACTGCGCCCCGGTACCTTGCGATTAGCAGCGCGGGCCAGATCGCTGTATGCTCAGTGGTCGGTGTGCAAACCTCTGGGATCTCGGTGGCCATCTTGGGATAGGACATGAAGTCTCCCTGAAGAACAGAAAGACTGGAGTCTGTGCAGCAACACACTCCTAGTTCAATAAAGAGGGAAGTTAATCTGGCAACTATTGGTAATTAAGTAGTGAGTGGCAGTGTCAGTCACTCACTGCATGCGTGGCATGTGACAGACTTTGGCGATGTCAGCAGAGATGTCATCAGTGTGAGGAGCAGAGGGAGGAGACAGAGAGCTTGATTCTGCAGTGGACACAGACATCTGCTTCTTTTGATGCAGTCTTGTCTACATCTACTGATAATACCGCGTTTTCAATTGCAGTGTCCTGAAAAAGTGTACTTCCACCACTGTGCATCTTTGGACACACCACTGGTGCACCATCGAAGCTTGCACCAGCTCTACGGCAGGGGGCCCACACCAAAAACCATGTACCATTTCTTCAATACTTACCGCTCCGGAGTCCTGTGTCGGCATCTCCAGCACTGCACAAATTACTGTGAAAATGGTTCAGTGCCCATTATCCCAGCATCTTGCTCATCTGCAATAGAAAATTTAATGGGAAAATGGCTGCCAAGCCATTTCTCCGGAGACCTGCACAAGCGCAGTAGACTCTCACACAACGCCAGAGTCTACTAGTGCTCACTAATGCACTGCTGGCTAGAAAGGAGTGGGCCCGGACGGAGAATACGCACTGACCCCCTTCTCTCTTAATACACGCTACGCTAAACAATGTTTTGTGATTAATGTTAAAAACATTGGTACTACTAATGTTTTCTTTCAAAGTCCCATACCTAATTTAAGGGGGGTATTCAATTACACGCAAAGGTTTACTCCGCGACTAACTGCCAGCAAAAAATCCTGTGTCGCGAAAAAGTCTATTTAATTAAATAGCCATATTCCTGCGCCGAAAAATCAGGATTCATGTGCGGAAACCCAGCGATTCCAGGTAATCTGCGGAATCAATGTTTTATTTCCCACCCATGTCCCGTTTCTCTGGGGGGGGTTTACGTGGACTTTACCTCGCAGCTCCAAGAGCTGCGTGGTTCAGTCCGTCTGCGGGGACTTTCGCATGGGGAATTTTGCTGCTGATTGAATACCTCCAGCACTGCAATTTACCACGCTAATTGAATCCCCCCCCCCTCGCCAGGGTAGCTAGCTTACTTACAAAAAAAGATGAAACATTGGTTAGAATCTGAAATCTATTAGGGATGGCCATTGGAAACCAATGGTTTGCAACCATGGATTCGATTGAAGTCATTTTTACATAAAAAAATGTTTCCTACAGTTGCCAGCCATTGGATGCTACATGTGATGCCCATCAGACTGTCGGAATTCAGCTGCGGACACCTGGAGGTGGGATACGCAACTTTGCTTAAGTGCTCGTGTATGAAGCTCTGGCTGCTTCTGCCCATATGGCTCAGTATAAAATAAGGAAGGACACCAGTCGCCCGGAGGCATGATAAAATGTTGGTGCCCCCCCTATACATATAGGAATATATATATATATATATATATATATATATATATATATATATATATGAAAAGGAAATAGGCGGCACTCACGGACTTCTCATAAAACAAAACTCGAGCTGACTCAAGGATTGTGTCTTAACGTTTCGGTTTAAATATAACCGTCTTCAGAAGTAAAAATATAACATTACATAACTCTTACCTTTATACACTCTAAGAACCACCACTAGTGCCATGTCCACGGCGTCCACGCCGGGACCAACTTCCGGTTGCGTCATCATCCACGGACATAGTTGTCCTGACAACGGCACACTTCCGGCTATCGTGACTAACCCATCACCATGACAACTTAAAAACAAACATTCAAGAGAAAACTCCGGGACCGGAATGCCAGCGCCACTGTAAAAATACGAGTACAAAAAGACTCATTATGCTAAATCCTCTCAAAGATGTCCTAAATTATCTATTATGAAAGTTAACCATCTTAACCATATCTATGTTATAGAAAGCATGTTAGTGAAAGAGTCTCATTTAAGCCGTTAGGGGATACCGTGTTTAACCGGTGTATCCACCTGGCTTCTTTCTGCAAAAGTATCCTATGTCTATCTCCTCCTCGTTTAGACAAAGGTACATGTTCTAGCATTTTGTAGCGTAAAGTAGCTAATCCATGTTGATGTAATTTAAAATGCTTCGCCACTGGCTGATCAATAATTTTACCTTCCAAGATTTGTTTAATTGCACTTCTGTGCTGGGACATACGCTCTTTAAATTGACAGCTAGTTTTACCTATATAAAATAGGCCGCATGGACACCTAATGCAGTACACTACGAACTTACTAGTGCACGTTAAAACCTGTTTGATTTTAATTCTTTTCCCCGTATGCGGATGAACCACATAGTCACCTGTCTCAAGATATAGACAGGTAGTGCACCCGGTGCACTTATAGTTGCCTGGTTTCCTGGATAAAAACAGATTTCTATTTACACGGGGTCTGTTTGTCGGACTATTACCGGGAGCGGATGTTGCCTAGGGGTTTTCGCATTCGGAATACTCCTACCATAGGCCGCCATAACCGCGAATTTTGCTGCAAATGGGCCGCGGTGCTCAATAAAGCCTCCTTCGATTTGGTACTTCTAGTGATTGAGGAAGCAACGAGGGAGTTAGGAGAAATACGGATAAAGATACAAGATCTGGAATTTACCACGCTACCTATTTTGAGTGAGGATAACAGCGGAGATTGGATTGCCAAGCTGGCTACACAAGTGGAGAAATATAAAGCTGATTTGGTAAAGTTTAAAGCTAAGAAATTTGCCACTGTCAGAAAAGATTATGCGGAAAACAAGGTGTACTTTTGGGCAAATAACACTGCCAAACCCAATTTATATCGGCCAAGGACCAATAGAAGAACACGCCGCTTCCAATTAGAGACAGAGACCTCTAGCGGCACCTCGAATAGTGAGACGGATCGTGCCAGTTCCAGACGACGTCCTGCCGCACCATCAGCCCCTTTGGGGGTCCAAACCAGGGCCCAGAGGGATTTACCCGCAGAGCCAGAACCCGACGCGGCGGGCAGTGTGAAAGGCAAGGTTGCCAAAGGCGCAAAACCGAAGAAGTAATTTATAACCTATCTTCAAGATCCTTTACAGAGGATGAGATTAGCGTACTGTCTAAAGGTTTGAATTTCGTTCCTACCAACGAACATAATGATTTGGACAGTAGGATTGACCTCAGTAGGTTCAGTAGACAGTTACGCTTGAAGGAGTTCTTCAACACCAGACCCGATATGACCCTTAATTCTGCTGATTGCCCGATTAGATCTAGATCTTCTTTTGATCCATATTCCACTAATCCTGCAATCAAAGTCTTTACCAGGACTTTATCACAATGTATTGATGAATGTGGTAATCTTTCTAATTCAAGTGTCAATAATCTTACCAAAGCGCAGCGCCTGGCTTTACGTGATCTGTCATCCTATCCTGACATCACGGTGCGCCCTGCCGATAAGGGGGGCGGCATTGTGATTCAAGATTTGACAGACTACAAGTCAGAAGCTTATCGCCAGCTTGATGATGAATCTGTGTATAGCAGATTGATGGTTGATCCTACATCTGAATATACTGGGGAATTGAATTCCATTTTATCACAGGCGGAGATAAATGGTATTATCTCCAGTGCCACTAGGAAGGCTCTGGTAGTTACCTCTCCGTATGTGCCTGTCTTTTACACGATCCCTAAGCTACATAAAAATCCTGTCCAGCCGCCAGGGCGCCCTATAATTGCGGCGAGGGAATCGTTATTTTCGAATATAGCAAAGTATGTGGATTATTATTTACAACCAGTTATTCAGAATCAGGCTACTTACCTGAAGGACACAACCACCTTTCTGCAAAAATGACGGGATATTGATTTAAGAAACAAAGCAAATCAACTTTTTATAGCTGCACTCATTCCCTGAATAAGAACTAATTACGAATGTATTATTTTTCAAATAATTTGTAGGTAATAATGTTGACTACTGGAAAGATTCTCAATACCCATATGTGATGTAAATACCTTTATTGTTATCACATATGATGTATTATATGTCCCCTTTATTCTAAGGGGGACAACTGAGTGAAATATTTAAAAGAAATTGTATAGAGACAGAATAACGTGTATGAAAAAATAAATTAAATTATGTGTAAAGAATATGTAAAAAAAAAGGTGCTAGTGCGCTGTTATGGTTTACCAGTTAACAGAACCTGTAATTCAGAAGCGTTTTTTATGTAATTCATTTATTTTCATAATACCACCGCTGAATTTTTTGCCAGTAATGTATATGACGAGTTACAAAATATATCAATGTTGTACTATTTTTAATAGATTCTCAAATTTATAGATCCCAATGCAACGTTTGTTGCTATATAGTAAGATCGTGAGAGTATTAGATACAACAATGCAAAAAACCGGATGATGGTTATGTCTGTTATAGACGTAAGGTTGTTATTACCTTTAATAATACCGGTGTACAGTAACACGCTGATAATTTATTCTTTAATATTTGATATTGAAAAATACCCCTATTGTAGTGTGTATTCCCTAGCCATAACTCCTTGCTGGGTATCCTGCTGTTGTGGCTGTGTTCTCAAGAAGACTAGCAGTTTTGCATGATACTGTCACACTGATAGGCCAGCTTAGGCATCTATCTACTGCAAAAATTGCTGTCTAAATATACAGCCAACCCAGACAAGTGTAGATTAATACTACTCCCCTTAATCACCACTGTTTAATTTTTTCCCAGTGGTCTATATACTCTATAAGGGGAGCATGGCAGTTATATTCAGGTGTATAGAATATCTCAATTTAAATCAAATTCACACAGTGCTAGCTACAGAAATGTTTTATTGAGCCTGTCTAAACATCTATTTGCTCATAAGAAACTGTATAATAGACATCAAAGGGCTGATCATTAATGTGTGCCCATGTTGTATGACAATTAGTGATGAGCACCGGAAATTTTTCGGGTTTTGGTTTTGGGTTCGGTTCCGCGGCCGTGTTTTGGGTTCGAACGCATTTTGGCAAAACCTCACCGAATTTTTTTTGTCGGATTCGGGTGTGTTTTGGATTCGGGTGTTTTTTTAAAAAAACCCTAAAAAACAGCTTAAATCATAGAATTTGGGGGTCATTTTGATCCCAAAGTATTATTAACCTCAATAACCATAATTTCCACTCATTTTCAGTCTATTCTGAACACCTCACACCTCACAATATTATTTTTAGTCCTAAAATTTGCACCGAGGTCGCTGGATGACTAAGCTCAGCGACCCAAGTGGCCGACACAAACACCTGGCCCATCTAGGAGTGTCACTGCAGTGTCACGCAGGATGGCCCTTCCAAAAAACACCCCCCAAACAGAACATGACGCAAAGAAGAAAAAAAAGAGGCGCAATGAGGTAGCTGTGTGAGTAAGCTAAGCGACCCTAGTGGCCGACACAAACACCTGGCCCATCTAGGAGTGGCACTGCAGTGTCACGCAGGATGGCCCTTCCAAAAAACACTCCCCAAACAGCACATGACGCAAAGAAACAAAGAGGCGCAATGAGGTAGCTGTGTGAGTAAGCTAAGCGACCCTAGTGGCCGACACAAACACCTGGCCCATCTAGGAGTGGCACTGCAGTGTCACGCAGGATGGCCCTTCCAAAAAACACTCCCCAAACAGCACATAACGCAAAGAAACAAAGAGGCGCAATGAGGTAGCTGTGTGACTAAGATAAGCGACCCAAGTGGCCGACACAAACACCTGGCCCATCTAGGAGTGGCACTGCAGTGTCACGCAGGATGGCCCTTCCAAAAACTACTCCCCAAACAGCACATGACGCAAAGAAAAATGAAAGAAAAAAGAGGTGCAAGATGGAATTGTCCTTGGGCCCTCCCACCCACCCTTATGTTGTATAAACAGGACATGCACACTTTAACCAACCCATCATTTCAGTGACAGGGTCTGCCACACGACTGTGACTGAAATGACGGGTTGGTTTGGACCCCCACCAAAAAAGAAGCAATTAATCTCTCCTTGCACAAACTGGCTCTACAGAGGCAAGATGTCCACCTCATCATCATCCTCCGATATATCACCGTGTACATCCCCCTCCTCACAGATTATCAATTCGTCCCCACTGGAATCCACCATCTCAGCTCCCTGTGTACTTTGTGGAGGCAATTGCTGCTGGTGAATGTCTCCACGGAGGAATTGATTATAATTCATTTTAATGAACATGATCTTCTCCACATTTTCTGGATGTAACCTCGTACGCCGATTGCTGACAAGGTGAGCGGCGGCACTAAACACTCTTTCGGAGTACACACTTGTGGGAGGGCAACTTAGGTAGAATAAAGCCAGTTTGTGCAAGGGCCTCCAAATTGCCTCTTTTTCCTGCCAGTATAAGTACGGACTGTCTGACGTGCCTACTTGGATGCGGTCACTCATATAATCCTCCACCATTCTTTCAATGGGGAGAGAATCATATGCAGTGACAGTAGACGACATGTCCGTAATCGTTGTCAGGTCCTTCAGTCCGGACCAGATGTCAGCATCAGCAGTCGCTCCAGACTGCCCTGCATCACCGCCAGCGGGTGGGCTCGGAATTCTGAGCCTTTTCCTCGCACCCCCAGTTGCGGGAGAATGTGAAGGAGGAGATGTTGACAGGTCGCGTTCCGCTTGACTTGACAATTTTCTCACCAGCAGTACTTTGAACCCCAGCAGACTTGTGTCTGCCGGAAAGAGAGATCCAAGGTAGGATTTAAATCTAGGATCGAGCACGGTGGCCAAAATGTAGTGCTCTGATTTCAACAGATTGACCACCCGTGAATCCTTGTTAAGCGAATTAAGGACTCCATCCACAAGTCCCACATGCCTAGCGGAATCGCTCTGTGTTAGCTCCTCCTTCAATGTCTCCAGCTTCTTCTGCAAAAGCCTGATGAGGGGAATGACCTGACTCAGGCTGGCAGTGTCTGAACTGACTTCACGTGTGGCAAGTTCAAAAGGTTGCAGAACCTTGCACAACGTTGAAATCATTCTCCACTGCGCTTGAGACAGGTGCATTCCACCTCCTATATCGTGCTCAGTTGTATAGGCTTGAATGGCCTTTTGCTGCTCCTCCAACCTCTGAAGCATATAGAGGGTTGAATTCCACCTCGTTACCACTTCTTGCTTCAGATGATGGCAGGGCAGGTTCAGGCGTTTTTGGTGTTGCTCCAGTCTTCTGTACGTGGTGCCTGTACGCCGAAAGTGTCCCGCAATTCTTCTGGCCACCGACAGCATCTCTTGCACGCCCCTCTCGTTTTTTAAATAATTCTGCACCACCAAATTCAAGGTATGTGCAAAACATGGGACGTGCTGGAATTTGCCCAGATTTAATGCACACACAATATTGCTGGCGTTGTCCGATGCCACAAATCCACAGGAGAGTCCAATTGGGGTAAGCCATTCTGCGATGATCTTCCTCAGTTGCCGTAAGAGGTTTTTAGCTGTGTGCGTATTCTGGAATGCGGTGATACAAAGCGTAGCCTGCCTAGGAAAGAGTTGGCGTTTGCGAGATGCTGCTACTGGTGCCGCCGCTGCTGTTCTTGCGGCGGGAGTCCATACATCTACCCAGTGGGCTGTCACAGTCATATAGTCCTGAGCCTGCCCTGCTCCACTTGTCCACATGTCCGTGGTTAAGTGGACATTGGGTACAACTGCATTTTTTAGGACACTGGTGAGTCTTTTTCTGAGGTCTGTGTACATTTTCGGTATCGCCTGCCTAGAGAAATGGAACCTAGATGGTATTTGGTACCGGGGACACAGTACCTCCAACAAGTCTCTAGTTGCCTCTGCAGTAATGATGGATACCGGAACCACGTTTCTCACCGCCCAGGATGCCAAGGCCTCAGTTATCCGCTTTGCAGCAGGATGACTGCTGTGATATTTCATCTTCCTCGCAAAGGACTGTTGGACAGTCAATTGCTTGGTGGAAGTAGTAAAAGTGGTCTTACGAGTACGACTTCCCCTCTGGGATGACCATCGACTCCCAGCAGCAACAACAGCAGCGCCAGCAGCAGTAGGCGTTACACGCAAGGATGCATCGGAGGAATCCCAGGCAGGAGAGGACTCGTCAGAATTGCCAGTGACATGGCCTGCAGGACTATTGGCATTCCTGGGGAAGGAGGAAATTGACACTGAGGGAGTTGGTGGGGTGGTTTGCGTGAGCTTGGTTACAAGAGGAAGGGATTTACTGGTCAGTGGACTGCTTCCGCTGTCGCCCAAAGTTTTTGAACTTGTCACTGACTTATGATGAATGCGCTGCAGGCGACGTATAAGGGAGGATGTTCCGAGGTGGTTAACGTCCTTACCCCTACTTATTACAGCTTGACAAAGGCAACACACGGCTTGACAAATGTTGTCCGCATTTCTGTTGAAATACTTTCACACTGAAGAGCTGATTTTTTTGGTATTTTCACCAGGCATGTCAATGGCCATATTCCTCCCACGGACAACAGGTGTCTCCCCGGGTGCCTGACTTAAACAAACCACCTCACCATCAGAATCCTACTGGTCAATTTCCTCCCCAGCGCCAGCAACACCCATATCCTCCTCATCCTGGTGTACTTCAACACTGACATCTTCAATCTGACTATCAGGAACTGGACTGCGGGTGCTCCTTCCAGCACTTGCAGGGGGCGTGCAAATGGTGGAAGGCGCATGCTCTTCACGTCCAGTGTTGGGAAGGTCAGGCATCGCAAACGACACAATTGGACTCTCCTTGTGGATTTGTGATTTTGAAGAACGCACAGTTCTTTGCTGTGCTTTTGCCAGCTTGAGTCTTTTCATTTTTCTAGCGAGAGGCTGAGTGCTTCCATCCTCATGTGAAGCTGAACCACTAGCCATCAACATAGGCCAGGGCCTCAGCCGTTCCTTGCCACTCCGTGTGGTAAATGGCATATTGGCAAGTTTACGCTTCTCCTCTGACAATTTTATTTTAGATTTTTGAGTCATTTTTTTACTGATATTTGATGTTTTGGATTTTACATGCTCTGTACTATGACATTGGGCATCGGCCTTGGCAGACGACGTTGCTGGCATTTCATCGTCTCGGCCATGACTAGTGGCAGCAGCTTCAGCACGAGGTGGAAGTCGATCTTGATCTTTCCCTATTTTTGGAACCTCAACATTTTTGTTCTCCATATTTTAATAGGCACAACTAAAAGGCACCTCAGGTAAACAATGGAGATGGATGGATACTAGTATACTTATGGATGGACGAGCGACTGCCGACACAGAGGTAGCTACAGCCATGGACTACCGTACTGCGTCTGCTGCTAATATAGACTGGATGATAATGATATAAAAAATATATATATATCACTACTGCAGCCGGACAGGTATATATTATATAATGACGGACCTGCTGGACACTGTCAGCAGCACTGCAGACTCCTAAAGTAAGCTACTAGTAGTATCAAGAAGATAGAAAAAAAAAAACACCACAGGTAGGTGGTATACAATTATGGATGGACGAGCGACTGCCGACACAGAGGTAGCTACAGCCGTGGACTACCGTACTGCGTCTGCTGCTAATATAGACTGGATGATAATGATATAAAAAATATATATATATATATATCACTACTGCAGCCGGACAGGTATATATTATATAATTAATGACGGACCTGCTGGACACTGTCAGCAGAATGCGTTTATAGAATAAAAACACCACACGACGAGTGTTTAACTTTTTCAGGCAGACAATCACAATATACTGGTGGTCAGACAGTGGTCACTGGTCAGTCACACTGGCAGTGGCACTCTGGCAGCAAAAGTGTGCACTGTTAAATAATATGTACTCCTGCTACTGCTCCCCAGTCTCCCCCACAATTAAGCTGTGTGAGCACTGAGCACTCAGCACAGTCAGATATACACAGTGGTGCAAGTAGAAAAAATGTGTTACGGGTACTGTGTGCGCGCGCCGAAGGCGCGCACGCAAAAAAAATGGGTGTGGCCAAATGCCACATGGGGCGTGGCCAATGAAAATGGGGGGCGTGATACACATATGGGGGAGGGGCAGATACACGTATGACCCCAATAGTGCCAGATACACGTTGCCCCACAGTGCCAGATATACATTGCCCCACAGTGCCAGATACACATTGACAAACAGTGCCAGATACAGAAATGCCCCCAGAGTGCCAGATATACATTGCCTCGCAGTGTCAGATACACGTTGTCCCACAGTGCCAGATATACATTGCCCCACAGTGCCAGATACACATTGACTAACAGTGCCAGATACACATTGCCCCACAGTGCCAGATACAGAAATGCCCCCAGAGTGCCAGATATACATTGCCTCATAGTGTCAGATACACGTTGCCCCACAGTGCCAGATATACATTGCCCCACAGTGCCAGATACACATTGCCCCACAGTGCCAGATACACAAATGCTCCCACTGTGTCAGATATACATTGCCCCCCGTGCCAGATACAGAAATGCCCCTACAGTGCCAGATATGCCCCCAGTGCCAGATATCCCCCAGTGCCAGGTATACATGCCCCCCCAGTGCCAGATATCCCCCAGTGCCAGGTATACATGCCCCCCTGTGCCAGATATCCCCCAGTGCCAGGTATACATGCCCCCCTGTGCCAGATATCCCCCAGTGCCAGGTATATATGCCCCCCAGTGCCAGATATCCCCCAGTGCCAGGTATATACGCCCCCCAGTGCCAGATATCCCCCAGTGCCAGGTATATATGCCCCCCAGTGCCAGATATCCCCCAGTGCCAGATAGAAATGCCCCCCCAGTGCCAGATATCCCCCAGTGCCAGATAGAAATGCCCCCCCAGTACCAGATATCCCCCAGTGCCAGATAGAAATGCCCCCCCAGTGCCAGATATCCCCCAGTGCCAGGTATAACATGCCCCCCCCCCCTTCCCTGCTCACCGCTGCCGCTGGCCGCTGCCGTCCTGTGTGAGGGAAGGAGAGCGCAGCCTGTGCCTCTCCTTCCCCTCAGTCTCCGGCGGGTGTCTCACAGTTTAATTCAGCGCCGATCCGTGAGCCAATCAGAGCTCGCACCACGAGCTCTGATTGGCTCACGGATCGGCGCTGAATTAAACTATGACACCCGCCGGAGACTGAGGGGAAGGAGAGGCACAGGCTGCGCTCTCCTTCCCTCACATCAGCGGCGGTGCGAGGAGCGGCGGCCCGTCGGTGTGGGTACGGCGTACCCACGGCGAAATTCTTACGGGTACGCCGTACCCACCCGTACTCGCCCACTTGCACCACTGGATATACATAGATGATGCAGCACACTGAGGCTGAGCACAGATATGGTATACTGTTACTGTGTCACTGTGTATCATTTTTTTTCAGGCAGAGAACGGATTATATTAAATAATAATATAATAAAACTGCACTGGTGGTCACTGGTCAGTCACTAGTAAACTCTGCACTCTCTGAGTACTCTTAAGCTCCAGTAAATCAAGTGTCTCACTCTCACTCTCTCTCTTCTAATCTAAATGGAGAGGACGCCAGCCACGTCCTCTCCCTATGAATCTCAATGCACGTGTGAAAATGGCGGCGACGCGCGGCTCCTTATATAGAATCCGAGTCTCGCGATAGAATCCGAGCCTCGCGAGAATCCGACAGCGGGATGATGACGTTCGGGCGCGCTCGGGTTAGCCGAGCAAGGCGGGAAGATCCGAGTCTGCCTCGGATCCGTGTAAAAAGGCTGAAGTTCGGGGGGGTTCGGATTCCGAGGAACCGAACCCGCTCATCACTAGTTGCTCCAAGGTAGGTAGCTCTTAGCTTAGACATATTTTAGTAAGGAGCCATTATCATGTGGCTCCTTGCTGGTTAATATTAGACCCAGATTGGGGTAATGGAGGTGTGAGGTGTGGTGCCTCTGGACTGGCTGAGCTGGATGGCTTTAGTGTGGCATACCTTTACATTCTTTTAACACTTTTCACTTATTAATTTTCTAACACTATTTCTCTATTTTAATTACATTTTCATGTTTGTATCACCCTCTCTATAGCTTCGGCTTCCTAAATACTAATTTATTAACACTATAGTTTTTTACACTGGTGTGCCACGCTGGGCTTTCTGGCTCATTTTGGTGTTTCGGGGTGCCACACCCTGCACCTAGATATAGCGCTAGGGACCCCAAATATACAGAGAGGCCTTGATGCGGCTTTGGGGCTTAACCACACATTTGCGCAAATATGTGTAACGAAGATCTCTGAATTCTATTATCATGTGGGATTTATATCTGGTTACTGTTATCGTTCAGGGTGCTGGGGAAACCAATTGCTTTTTTTCTTGCTCAGAAATACCCCTTCCTTTCGAGCACCTGAATGATATCACTAAGCTGATTGAGCATTTACCAATCTATATGTCTTACAAAAAAAGATGAAACATTGGTTAGAATCTGAAATCTATTAGGGATGGCCATTGGAAACCAATGGTTTGCAACCATGGATTCGATTGAAGTCATTTTTACATAAAAAAATGTTTCCTACAGTTGCCAGCCATTGGATGCTACATGTGATGCCCATCAGACTGTCGGAATTCAGCTGCGGACACCTGGAGGTGGGATACGCAACTTTGCTTAAGTGCTCGTGTATGAAGCTCTGGCTGCTTCTGCCCATACGGCTCAGTATAAAATAAGGAAGGACACCAAATTTTGATGGTTTAACACCAACAATATTTTTCTTGTGATGGTAGTGTTTTTACCATGTTATGGTGGCTTCCTGGTGGCAGCTGACATTGAATGTTGCAGAAGAAATAGCCATCCAATGTTAAAAACGAGACAGCCACAGGGTGATATTGCGCAAACATGTTTTCATTCCGAATGCAGCTTAATCAAAGCAATGCAATGTTTTTTTCCCCATCAAATTCTTTCGAGTGTGTAAATCCCGCCATCATTTGATGGCATGCAGTGTGAAGTGATTCTTATGAATACAACAATCATCTTTCCGTTATTAATCTTCCAGAATAGAAACGATTAATGCAGATTGTTTTTCTATCGTTCAAATTTAGAAGGGATCGGGAAGATCACAGCACCTGAAGGTCCCGCAAAGTAGGCAGATCCTCCACGGGGCGACCTATACCCGCGCAAAAATTCTTCTCACATGAGTAGTGAGGAACCAGGCGTTACCCCGGCTCATTATTTTCCTTACTCATTAGTTTAAGGCATACCAGCTCACTGCCATACGAGTGGTACCAGCCTGTCGTACAATATTAAACATATAAGGGAGAGTTAAACTGAATGATCTCAAGTGCTTTATATATGTAGATTACTGTCAGATACTCCGTAATCCTGTTCAGTTTCATATCATTTATTCATATTTAAAGAGCACTTTGCGAAGTAAACACAGTACACACATATATGTAAATGATATGTTTTGAAGAAGTGCATGATGGTAGCAAAAAGATGCAATGCCAACTGGACATGATGACGTTTGCTGCTGACGTGTTCCCGCCAACTTTCTCCTAGTTGCGGTGGCATTGGTGGTGTGGAACTGTGTGGTGGGAGAAATATGCCGACGTGTTGCTGGATGTACTGATCTGAAAATGGGTAATGACGGCAGGCGCCGGGATGTACAGCAGGTAAGGGGGGTGGCTGTTATTGTACTCTGATATCTCGTCATAGGTGCTAATTACAGCGTTTCCTATATCCGCCCCGGCAGTGGCGTAAGTTCGCCCCAGTCGCCCGGAGGCATGATAAAATGTTGGTGCCCCCCCAATACATATAGGAATATATATAAATATATATATATATATATATATATATGAATGAAGAAGTGGCACTCACGGGACTTGATTGATAAAAATAAGACTCAGGACACGGCGGTCTCAGATAAAAGATCTTTCAGCTGAGACCGCCGTGTCCTGAGTCTTATTTTTATCAATCAAGTCCCATGAGTGCCACTTCATTGATTTAGCTACAAGGTCCCACAGACCTGTTAGGAGGCACCTGGGCATTAACTGGAGGAGGAGAGAGTGCCGGCACTTATATATATATATATGTATATATAAATATATACACGCCATATATAGATATCTGGTACTTGGGGTGAACAGTAGCAGCGTACTCACAATAGTACTTTCACAATAGTAGTATAGCTACACATACCTCTTTCACTTACACAAACCTCTTTCAATTAAACAGACACACACATGCCTCTTTCAATTACACACACACATCTTTCACTTACACACACACGCCTTTCACTTACACACACACACCCGCATCTTTCACTTACACACACATGCATGTCTTTTACTTACACACACTCACATGCCTCTTACGTAAACCCACACTCACATGCCTCTTTCACTTACACACATATGCATCTTTCAATTACACACACACAATTACACACACACACACACACACACACACACACACACACACACACACACACACACACCACGCCTCATTCAATTACACACACACACTCACATGCCTTTCACTTACATACACACACGCCTATTTCAATTACACACAAACACAGTTACACACCCACAATTACACACACATGCCTCTTTCAATTAAACAGACACACACACATGCCTCTTTCAACTACACACACAATTACACACACACACACACACACACACACCACACCTTATTTAATTACACACACACACACACACACACACACACACACACTTATACACACAATTGCACACACACACACACACACACACACACATGCCTCATTTAATTACACACACACACACACACACACACACACACACAATTACACACACACCACACCTCATTTAATTACACACACACACACACACACACACACACACACACACACACACACACAATTACACACACACCACACCTCATTTAATTACACACACACACACACACACACACACACACACACACACACGTCTTTTTCACTTAAACACACAACTTTCGTTAAAACACACAGACACACACACCTCCCTTCAAAACATCAACACACATAAACACAGTCAGTGTTGCCAATATTTATTAAAGAATCCCCAGTAATCAACCCCATACACACACATACACCACACACACCACACATACACAGTGCAGCAGCATGAGGCAGGTGTTGCCAGTGCCTACCTTCGGCTAGCAGCAGGATGGAGGAAGAGAGAGCTTCAGACGGCCAGCTCTTCTGGAAGTACCTGTGATCAGCTGTGCGCTGGAGCTCCCCCTAGCTGCAGCCAGCTGCAAGCTCGTCTCTGTGGATACGAGGAGGCAGCTGCTGCAGCCGTGTCACGACACTGACATCCACATTCGGCGCAGCTGCGATGGATTGTCGGGCAGTGGGAGGGAATGGAGGACAGGTGCCCCCTTGAGGTCAGGAGCCCGGCGGCAGCCGACTCCACTGCCTCCCACAGTTCCGCCACTGCGCCCCGGTACCTTGCGATTAGCAGCGCGGCCCAGATCGCTGTATGCTCAGTGGTCGGTGTGCAAATCTCTGGGATCTCGGTGGCCATCTTGGGATAGGACATGAAGTCTCCCTGAAGAACAGAAAGACTGGAGTCTGTGCAGTAACACACTCCTAGTTCAATAAAGAGGGAAGTCAATCTGGCAACTATTGGTAATTAAGTAGTGAGTGGCAGTGTCAGTCACTCACTGCATGCGTGGCATGTGACAGACTTTGGCGATGTCAGCAGAGATGTCATCAGTGTGAGGAGCAGAGGGAGGAGACAGAGAGCTTGATTCTGCAGTGGACACAGACATCTGCTTCTTTTGATGCAGTCTTGTCTACATCTACTGATAATGCCGCGTTTTCAATTGCAGTGTCCTGAAAAAGTGTACTTCCACCACTGTGCATCTTTGGACACACCACTGGTGCACCATCGAAGCTTGCACCAGCTCTACGGCAGGGGGCCCACACCAAAAACCATGTATCATTTCTTCAATACTTACCGCACCGGAGTCCTGTGTCGGCATCTCCAGCACTGCACAAATCACTGTGAAAATGGTTCAGTGCCCATTTTCCCAGCATCTTGCTCATCTGCAATAGAAAATTCAATGGGAAAATGGCTGCCAAGCCATTTCTCCGGAGACCTGCACAAGCGCAGTAGACTCTCACACAACGCCAGAGTCTACTAGTGCTCACTAATGCACTGCTGGCTAGAAAGGAGTGAGCCCGGACGGAGAATACGCACTGACCCCCTTCTCTCTTAATACACGCTACACTAAACAATGTTTTGCGATTAATGTTAAAAACATTGGTACTACTAATGTTTTCTTTCAAAGTCCCATACCTAATTTAAGGGGGGTATTCAATTACACGCCAAGGTTTACTCCGCGACTAACTGCCAGCAAAAAATCCTGTGTCGCGAAAAAGTCTATTTAATTAAATAGCCATATTCCTGCGCTGAAAAATCAGGATTCATGTGCGGAAACCCAGCGATTCCAGGTAAACTGCGGAATCAATGTTTTATTTCCCACCCATGTCCCGTTTCTCTGGGGGGGTTTACGTGGACTTTACCTCGCAGCTCCAAGAGCTGCGTGGTTCAGTCCGTCTGTGGGGACTTTCGCATGGGGAAATTTGCTGCTGATTGAATACCTCCAGCACTGCAATTTACCACGCTAATTGAATGCCCCCCTCCCCTCCCCTCCTAGGGATGGCCATTGGAAACCAATGGTTTGCAACCATGGATTCGATTGAAGTCATTTTTACATAATAAAATGTTTCCTACAGTTGCCAGCCATTGGATGCTACATGTGATGCCCATCAGACTGTCGGAATTCAGCTGCGGACACCTGGAGGTGGGATACGCAACTTTGCTTAAGTGCTCGTGTATGAAGCTCTGGCTGCTTCTGCCCATACGGCTCAGTATAAAATAAGGAAGGACACCAAATTTTGATGGTTTAACACCAACAATATTTTTCTTGTGATGGTAGTGTCTTTACCATGTTATGGTGGCTTCCTGGTGGCAGCTGACATTGAATGATGCAAAAGAAATAGCCATCCAATGTTAAAAACGATACAGCCACAGGGTGATATTGCGCAAACATGTTTTCATTCCGAATGCAGCTTAATCAAAGCAATGCAATGTTTTTTCCCCCATCAAATTCTTTTGAGTGTGTAAACCCCGCCATCATTTGATGGCATGCAGTGTGAAGTGTGAAGTGATTCTTATGAATACAACAATCATCTTTCCGTTATTAATCTTCCAGAATAGAAACGATTAATGCAGAATTGCAGATTGTTTTTCTATCGTTCAACTTTAGAAGGGATCGGGAAGATCACAGCACCTGAAGGTCCCGCAAAGTAGGCAGATCCTCCACGGGGCGACCTATACCCGCGCAAAAATTCTTCTCACATGAGTAGTGAGGAACCAGGCGTTACCCCGGCTCATTATTTTCCTTACTCATTAGTTTAAGGCATACCAGCTCACTGTTATACGAGTGGTACCAGCCTGTCGTACAATATTAAACATATAAGGGAGAGTTAAACTGAATGATCTCAAGTGCTTTATATATGTAGATTACTGTCAGATACTCCGTAATCCTGTTCAGTTTCATATCATTTATTCATATTTAAAGAGCACTTTGCGAAGTAAACACAGTACACACATATATGTAAATGATATGTTTTGAAGAAGTGCATGATGGTAGCAAAAAGATGCAACGCCAACCGGACATGATGACGTTTGCTGCTGACGTGTTCCCGCCCACTTTCTCCTAGTTGCGGTGGCATTGGTGGTGTGGAACTGTGTGGTGGGAGAAATATGCCGACGTGTTGCTGGATGTACTGATCTGAAAATGGGTAATGACGGCGGGCGCCGGGATGTACAGCAGGTAAGGGGGGTGGCTGTTATTGTACTCTGATTTCTCGTCATAGGTGCGAATTACAGCGTTTCCTATATCCGCCCCGGCAGTGGCGTAAGTTCGCCCCAGTCGCCCGGAGGCATGATAAAATGTTGGTGCCCCCCCTATACATATAGGAATATATATATATATATATATATATGAATGAAGAAGTGGCACTCACGGGACTTGATTGATAAAAATAAGACTCAGGACACGGCGGTCTCAGATGAAAGATCTTTCAGCTGAGACCGCCGTGTCCTGAGTCTTATTTTTATCAATCAAGTCCCATGAGCGCCACTTCATTGATTTAGCTACAAGGTCCCACAGACCTGTTAGGAGGCACCTGGGCATTAACTGGAGGAGGAGAGAGTGCCGGCACTTATATATATATATATATAGATATCTGGTACTTGGGGTGAACAGTAGCAGCGTACTCACAATAGTACTTTCACAATAGTAGTATAGCTACACATACCTCTTTCACTTACACAAACCTCTTTCAATTAAACAGACACACACATGCCTCTTTCAATTACACACACACATCTTTCACTTACACACACACACACACACACACACACACACACACACACACACACACACGCCTTTCACTTACACACACACACACCCGCATCTTTCACTTACACACACATGCATGTCTTTTACTTACACACACTCACATGCCTCTTACGTAAACCCACACTCACATGCCTCTTTCACTTACACACATATGCATCTTTCAATTACATACACACAATTACACACACAATTACACACACACACACACCACGCCTCATTCAATTACACACACACACTCACATGCCTTTCACTTATACACTCACATGCCTTTCACTTACATACACACACGCCTATTTCAATTACACACAAACACACAGTTACACACCCACAATTACACACACATGCCTCTTTCAATTAAATAGACACACACATGCCTCTTTCAACTACACACACAATTACACACACACACACACACACACACACACACACACACACACACACACACCACCTTATTTAATCACACACTTACACACACAATTGCACACACACACACACACACACACACACACGCCTCATTTAATTACACACACACACACACACACACACACACACAATTACACACACACCACACCTCATTTAATCACACACACACACACACACACACACGTCTTTTTCACTTAAACACACAACTTTCGTTAAAACACACAGACACACACACCTCCCTTCAAAACATCAACACACATAAACACAGTCAGTGTTGCCAATATTTATTAAAGATACCCCGGTAATCAACCCCATACACACACATACACCACACACACCACACATACACCACACATACACAGTGCAGCAGCATGAGGCAGGTGTTGCCAGTGCCTACCTTCGGCTAGCAGCAGGATGGAGGGAGAGCTTCAGACGGCCAGCTCTTCTGGAAGTACCTGTGATCAGCTGTGCGCTGGAGCTCCCCCTAGCTGCAGCCAGCTGCAAGCTCGTCTCTGTGGATACGAGGAGGCAGCTGCTGCAGCCGTGTCACGACACTGACATCCACATTCGGCGCAGCGGCGATGGATTGTCGGGCAGTGGGAGGCAATGGAGGACAGGTGCCCCCTTGAGGTCAGGAGCCCGGCGGCAGCCGACTCCACTGCCTCCCACAGTTCCGCCACTGCGCCCCGGTACCTTGCGATTAGCAGCGCGGCCCAGATCGCTGTATGCTCAGTGGTCGGTGTGCAAATCTCTGGGATCTCGGTGGCCATCTTAGGATAGGACATGAAGTCTCCCTGAAGAACAGAAAGACTGGAGTCTGTGCAGTAACACACTCCTAGTTCAATAAAGAGGGAAGTCAATCTGGCAACTATTGGTAATTAAGTAGTGAGTGGCAGTGTCAGTCACTCACTGCATGCGTGGCATGTGACAGACTTTGGCGATGTCAGCAGAGATGTCATCAGTGTGAGGAGCAGAGGGAGGAGACAGAGAGCTTGATTCTGCAGTGGACACAGACATCTGCTTCTTTTGATGCAGTCTCGTCTACATCTACTGATAATGCCGCGTTTTCAATTGCAGTGTCCTGAAAAAGTGTACTTCCACCACTGTGCATCTTTGGACACACCACTGGTGCACCATCGAAGCTTGCACCAGCTCTACGGCAGGGGGCCCACACCAAAAACCATGTACCATTTCTTCAATACTTACCGCTCCGGAGTCCTGTGTCGGCATCTCCAGCACTGCACAAATCACTGTGAAAATGGTTCAGTGCCCATTTTCCCAGCATCTTGCTCATCTGCAATAGAAAATTCAATGGGAAAATGGCTGCCAAGCCATTTCTCCGGAGACCTGCACAAGCGCAGTAGACTCTCACACAACGCCAGAGTCTACTAGTGCTCACTAATGCACTGCTGGCTAGAAAGGAGTGAGCCCGGACGGAGAATACGCACTGACCCCCTTCTCTCTTAATACACGCTACACTAAACAATGTTTTGTGATTAATGTTAAAAACATTGGTACTACTAATGTTTTCTTTCAAAGTCCAATACCTAATTTAAGGGGGGTATTCAATTACACACAAAGGTTTACTCCGCGACTAACTGCCAGCAAAAAATCCTGTGTCGCGAAAAAGTCTATTTAATTAAATAGCCATATTCCTGCGCTGAAAAATCAGGATTCATGTGCGGAAACCCAGCGATTCCAGGTAAACTGCGGAATCAATGTTTTATTTCCCACCCATGTCCCGTTTCTCTGGGGGGGTTTTACGTGGACTTTACCTCGCAGCTCCAAGAGCTGCGTGGTTCAGTCCGTCTGCGGGGACTTTCGCATGGGGAAATTTGCTGCTGATTGAATACCTCCAGCACTGCAATTTACCACGCTAATTGAATGCCCCCCTCCCCTCCCCTCCTAGGGATGGCCATTGGAAACCAATGGTTTGCAACCATGGATTCGATTGAAGTCATTTTTACATAAAAAATGTTTCCTACAGTTGCCAGCCATTGGATGCTACATGTGATGCCCATCAGACTGTCGGAATTCAGCTGCGGACACCTGGAGGTGGGATACGGAACTTTGCTTAAGTGCTCGTGTATGAAGCTCTGGCTGCTTCTGCCCATACGGCTCAGTATAAAATAAGGAAGGACACCAAATTTTGATGGTTTAACACCAACAATATTTTTCTTGTGATGGTAGTGTCTTTACCATGTTATGGTGGCTTCCTGGTGGCAGCTGACATTGAATGATGCAAAAGAAATAGCCATCCAATGTTAAAAACGATACAGCCACAGGCACAGGGTGATATTGCGCAAACATGTTTTCATTCCGAATGCAGCTTAATCAAAGCAATGCAATGTTTTTTTCCCCATCAAATTCTTTTGAGTGTGTAAACCCCGCCATCATTTGATGGCATGCAGTGTGAAGTGATTCTTCTGAATATATACAACAATCATCTTTCCGTTATTAATCTTCCAGAATAGAAACGATTAATGCAGAATTGCAGATTGTTTTTCTATCGTTCAACTTTAGAAGGGATCGGGAAGATCACAGCACCTGAAGGTCCCGCAAAGTAGGCAGATCCTCCATGGGGCGACCTATACCCGCACAAAAATTCTTCTCACATGAGTAGTGAGGAACCAGGCGTTACCCCGGCTCATTATTTTCCTTACTCATTAGTTTAAGGCATACCAGCTCACTGCCATACGAGTGGTACCAGCCTGTCGTACAATATTAAACATATAAGGGAGAGTTAAACTGAATGATCTCAAGTGCTTTATATATGTAGATTACTGTCAGATACTCCGTAATCCTGTTCAGTTTCATATAATTTATTCATATTTAAAGAGCACTTTGCGAAGTAAACACAGTACACACATATATGTAAATGATATGTTTTGAAGAAGTGCATGATGGTAGCAAAAAGATGCAACGCCAACCGGACATGATGACGTTTGCTGCTGACGTGTTCCCGCCCACTTTCTCCTAGTTGCGGTGGCATTGGTGGTGTGGAACTGTGTGGTGGGAGAAATATGCCGACGTGTTGCTGGATGTACTGATCTGAAAATGGGTAATGACGGCGGGCGCCGGCATGTACAGCAGGTAAGGGGGGTGGCTGTTATTGTACTCTGATATCTCGTCATAGGTGCGAATTACAGCGTTTCCTATATCCGCCCCGGCAGTTGCGTAAGTTCGCCCCAGTCGCCCGGAGGCATGATAAAATGTTGGTGCCCCCCCTATACATATAGGAATATATATATATATATATATATATATATATATATATGAATGAAGAAGTGGCACTCACGGGACTTGATTGATAAAAATAAGACTCAGGACACGGCGGTCTCAGATGAAAGATCTTTCAGCTGAGACCGCCGTGTCCTGAGTCTTATTTTTATCAGTCAAGTCCCATGAGTGCCACTTCATTGATTTAGCTACAAGGTCCCACAGACCTGTTAGGAGGCACCTGGGCATTAACTGGAGGAGGAGAGAGTGCCGGCCCTTATATATATATATATATATATATGAATATAGGTGGATAGGGGTATTGGCGACCAGCTGGTGTTTATAAATACCAAAAATATTTAGCGGACTAGGGTGATGTATCTGGTGGACTGGATTAAGAAAAAATCTTTTTTTGGTAAAAGAGAAATAACATTTTATTTTGTCAATATTAAAAATAATGATTTTTCACACTTGCTTTCTAAAAAATATACATATAAAACCGATTCCTCTACAAATAAAAAATGTATTAAAACGGATTATATAGTAAAAAGCAGTTATAAAAATCAGTTATAAAAATATTAAGACATAAAGTAGAAAAAGCTTGAATGAGAAGTTATTAAAAAACAGCTTAACTTAAGATGGAGGGTCATACAGGAGATCCCAACGCGTTTCGTCTGTCTGACTTCATCAAGGGGTAGTAGCAGCTGAAAAAGTGTACTTCCACCACTGTGCATCTTTGGACACACCACTGGTGCACCATCGAAGCTTGCACCAGCTCTACGGCAGGGGGCCCACACCAAAAACCATGTACCATTTCTTCAATACTTACCGCTCCGGAGTCCTGTGTCGGCATCTCCAGCACTGCACAAATCACTGTGAAAATGGTTCAGTGCCCATTTTCCCAGCATCTTGCTCATCTGCAATAGAAAATTCAATGGGAAAATGGCTGCCAAGCCATTTCTCCGGAGACCTGCACAAGCGCAGTAGACTCTCACACAACGCCAGAGTCTACTAGTGCTCACTAATGCACTGCTGGCTAGAAAGGAGTGAGCCCGGACGGAGAATACGCACTGACCCCCTTCTCTCTTAATACACGCTACACTAAACAATGTTTTGTGATTAATGTTAAAAACATTGGTACTACTAATGTTGTCTTTCAAAGTCCCATACCTAATTTAAGGGGGGTATTCAATTACACGCAAAGGTTTACTCCGCGACTAACTGCCAGCAAAAAATCCTGTGTCGCGAAAAAGTCTATTTAATTAAATAGCCATATTCCTGCGCTGAAAAATCAGGATTCATGTGCGGAAACCCAGCGATTCCAGGTAAACTGCGGAATCAATGTTTTATTTCCCACCCATGTCCCGTTTCTCTGGGGGGGGTTTACGTGGACTTTACCTCACAGCTCCAAGAGCTGCGTGGTTCAGTCCGTCTGCGGGGACTTTCGCATGGGGAAATTTGCTGCTGATTGAATACCTCCAGCACTGCAATTTACCACGCTAATTGAATGCCCCCCTCCCCTCCCCTCCCCTCCTAGGGATGGCCATTGGAAACCAATGGTTTGCAACCATGGATTCGATTGAAGTCATTTTTACATAAAAAATGTTTCCTACAGTTGCCAGCCATTGGATGCTACATGTGATGCCCATCAGACTGTCGGAATTCAGCTGCGGACACCTGGAGGTGGGATACGCAACTTTGCTTAAGTGCTCGTGTATGAAGCTCTGGCTGCTTCTGCCCATACGGCTCAGTATAAAATAAGGAAGGACACCAAATTTTGATGGTTTAACACCAACAATATTTTTCTTGTGATGGTAGTGTCTTTACCATGTTATGGTGGCTTCCTGGTGGCAGCTGACATTGAATGATGCAGAAGAAATAGCCATCCAATGTTAAAAACGATACAGCCACAGGGTGATATTGCGCAAACATGTTTTCATTCCGAATGCAGCTTAATCAAAGCAATGCAATGTTTTTTTCCCCATCAAATTCTTTTGAGTGTGTAAAGTTAAACCCCGCCATCATTTGATGGCATGCAGTGTGAAGTGATTCTTATGAATATATACAACAATCATCTTTCCGTTATTAATCTTCCAGAATAGAAACGATTAATGCAGATTGTTTTTCTATCGTTCAACTTTAGAAGGGATCGGGAAGATCACAGCACCTGAAGGTCCCGCAAAGTAGGCAGATCCTCCACGGGGCGACCTATACCCGCGCAAAAATTCTTCTCACATGAGTAGTGAGGAACCAGGCGTTACCCCGGCTCATTATTTTCCTTACTCATTAGTTTAAGGCATACCAGCTCACTGCCATACGAGTGGTACCAGCCTGTCGTACAATATTAAACATATAAGGGAGAGTTAAACTGAATGATCTCAAGTGCTTTATATATGTAGATTACTGTCAGATACTCCGTAATCCTGTTCAGTTTCATATAATTTATTCATATTTAAAGAGCACTTTGCGAAGTAAACACAGTACACACATATATGTAAATGATATGTTTTGAAGAAGTGCATGATGGTAGCAAAAAGATGCAACGCCAACCGGACATGATGACGTTTGCTGCTGACGTGTTCCCGCCCACTTTCTCCTAGTTGCGGTGGCATTGGTGGTGTGGAACTGTGTGGTGGGAGAAATATGCCGACGTGTTGCTGGATGTACTGATCTGAAAATGGGTAATGACGGCGGGCGCCGGCATGTACAGCAGGTAAGGGGGGTGGCTGTTATTGTACTCTGATATCTCGTCATAGGTGCGAATTACAGCGTTTCCTATATCCGCCCCGGCAGTTGCGTAAGTTCGCCCCAGTCGCCCGGAGGCATGATAAAATGTTGGTGCCCCCCCTATACATATAGGAATATATATATATATATATATATATATATATATATATGAATGAAGAAGTGGCACTCACGGGACTTGATTGATAAAAATAAGACTCAGGAGACGGCGGTCTCAGATGAAAGATCTTTCAGCTGAGACCGCCGTGTCCTGAGTCTTATTTTTATCAATCAAGTCCCATGAGTGCCACTTCATTGATTTAGCTACAAGGTCCCACAGACCTGTTAGGAGGCACCTGGGCATTAACTGGAGGAGGAGAGAGTGCCGGCACTTATATATATATATATATATATATATATATATATATATATACACACGCCATATATAGATATCTGGTACTTGGGGTGAACAGTAGTAGCGTACTCACAATAGTACTTTCACAATAGTAGTATAGCTACACATACCTCTTTCACTTACACAAACCTCTTTCAATTAAACAGACACACACATGCCTCTTTCAATTACACACACACATCTTTCACTTACACACACGCCTTTCACTTACACACACACACCCGCATCTTTCACTTACACACACATGCATGTCTTTTACTTACACACACTCACATGCCTCTTACGTAAACCCACACTCACATGCCTCTTTCACTTACACACATATGCATCTTTCAATTACACACACACACACACACACACACACACACACACACACACACACACACACACACACACACACCATGCCTCATTCAATTACACACACACACTCACATGCCTTTCACTTACACACTCACATGCCTTTCACTTACATACACACACGCCTATTTCAATTACACACAAACACACAGTTACACACCCACAATTACACACACATGCCTCTTTCAATTAAACAGACACACACATGCCTCTTTCAACTACACACACAATTACACACACACACACACACACACACACACCACACCTTATTTAATTACACACACACACACACACACGCACACACACACACACACACACACACACACGCCTCATTTAATTACACACACACACACACACACACAATTACACACACACCACACCTCATTTAATCACACACACACACACACACACACACACACACACACACACACACACACACACACACACACACACGTCTTTTTCACTTAAACACACAACTTTCGTTAAAACACACAGACACACACACCTCCCTTCAAAACATCAACACACATAAACACAGTCAGTGTTGCCAATATTTATTAAAGATACCCCAGTAATCAACCCCATACACACACATACACCACACACACATACACCACATACACCACACATACACAGTGCAGCAGCATGAGGCAGGTGTTGCCAGTGCCTACCTTCGGCTAGCAGCAGGATGGAGGAAGAGAGAGCTTCAGACGGCCAGCTCTTCTGGAAGTACCTGTGATCAGCTGTGCGCTGGAGCTCCCCCTAGCTGCAGCCAGCTGCAAGCTCGTCTCTGTGGATACGAGGAGGCAGCTGCTGCAGCCGTGTCACGACACTGACATCCACATTCGGCGCAGCGGCGATGGATTGTCGGGCAGTGGGAGGCAATGGAGGACAGGTGCCCCCTTGAGGTCAGGAGCCCGGCGGCAGCCGACTCCACTGCCTCCCACAGTTCCGCCACTGCGCCCCGGTACCTTGCGATTAGCAGCGCGGCCCAGATCGCTGTATGCTCAGTGGTCGGTGTGCAAATCTCTGGGATCTCGGTGGCCATCTTAGGATAGGACATGAAGTCTCCCTGAAGAACAGAAAGACTGGAGTCTGTGCAGTAACACACTCCTAGTTCAATAAAGAGGGAAGTCAATCTGGCAACTATTGGTAATTAAGTAGTGAGTGGCAGTGTCAGTCACTCACTGCATGCGTGGCATGTGACAGACTTTGGCGATGTCAGCAGAGATGTCATCAGTGTGAGGAGCAGAGGGAGGAGACAGAGAGCTTGATTCTGCAGTGGACACAGACATCTGCTTCTTTTGATGCAGTCTCGTCTACATCTACTGATAATGCCGCGTTTTCAATTGCAGTGTCCTGAAAAAGTGTACTTCCACCACTGTGCATCTTTGGACACACCACTGGTGCACCATCGAAGCTTGCACCAGCTCTACGGCAGGGGGCCCACACCAAAAACCATGTACCATTTCTTCAATACTTACCGCTCCGGAGTCCTGTGTCGGCATCTCCAGCACTGCACAAATCACTGTGAAAATGGTTCAGTGCCCATTTTCCCAGCATCTTGCTCATCTGCAATAGAAAATTCAATGGGAAAATGGCTGCCAAGCCATTTCTCCGGAGACCTGCACAAGCGCAGTAGACTCTCACACAACGCCAGAGTCTACTAGTGCTCACTAATGCACTGCTGGCTAGAAAGGAGTGAGCCCGGACGGAGAATACGCACTGACCCCCTTCTCTCTTAATACACGCTACACTAAACAATGTTTTGTGATTAATGTTAAAAACATTGGTACTACTAATGTTTTCTTTCAAAGTCCAATACCTAATTTAAGGGGGGTATTCAATTACACACAAAGGTTTACTCCGCGACTAACTGCCAGCAAAAAATCCTGTGTCGCGAAAAAGTCTATTTAATTAAATAGCCATATTCCTGCGCTGAAAAATCAGGATTCATGTGCGGAAACCCAGCGATTCCAGGTAAACTGCGGAATCAATGTTTTATTTCCCACCCATGTCCCGTTTCTCTGGGGGGGTTTTACGTGGACTTTACCTCGCAGCTCCAAGAGCTGCGTGGTTCAGTCCGTCTGCGGGGACTTTCGCATGGGGAAATTTGCTGCTGATTGAATACCTCCAGCACTGCAATTTACCACGCTAATTGAATGCCCCCCTCCCCTCCCCTCCTAGGGATGGCCATTGGAAACCAATGGTTTGCAACCATGGATTCGATTGAAGTCATTTTTACATAAAAAATGTTTCCTACAGTTGCCAGCCATTGGATGCTACATGTGATGCCCATCAGACTGTCGGAATTCAGCTGCGGACACCTGGAGGTGGGATACGGAACTTTGCTTAAGTGCTCGTGTATGAAGCTCTGGCTGCTTCTGCCCATACGGCTCAGTATAAAATAAGGAAGGACACCAAATTTTGATGGTTTAACACCAACAATATTTTTCTTGTGATGGTAGTGTCTTTACCATGTTATGGTGGCTTCCTGGTGGCAGCTGACATTGAATGATGCAAAAGAAATAGCCATCCAATGTTAAAAACGATACAGCCACAGGCACAGGGTGATATTGCGCAAACATGTTTTCATTCCGAATGCAGCTTAATCAAAGCAATGCAATGTTTTTTTCCCCATCAAATTCTTTTGAGTGTGTAAACCCCGCCATCATTTGATGGCATGCAGTGTGAAGTGATTCTTCTGAATATATACAACAATCATCTTTCCGTTATTAATCTTCCAGAATAGAAACGATTAATGCAGAATTGCAGATTGTTTTTCTATCGTTCAACTTTAGAAGGGATCGGGAAGATCACAGCACCTGAAGGTCCCGCAAAGTAGGCAGATCCTCCATGGGGCGACCTATACCCGCGCAAAAATTCTTCTCACATGAGTAGTGAGGAACCAGGCGTTACCCCGGCTCATTATTTTCCTTACTCATTAGTTTAAGGCATACCAGCTCACTGCCATACGAGTGGTACCAGCCTGTCGTACAATGTTAAACATATAAGGGAGAGTTAAACTGAATGATCTCAAGTGCTTTATATATGTAGATTACTGTCAGATACTCCGTAATCCTGTTCAGTTTCATATAATTTATTCATATTTAAAGAGCACTTTGCGAAGTAAACACAGTACACACATATATGTAAATGATATGTTTTGAAGAAGTGCATGATGGTAGCAAAAAGATGCAACGCCAACCGGACATGATGACGTTTGCTGCTGACGTGTTCCCGCCCACTTTCTCCTAGTTGCGGTGGCATTGGTGGTGTGGAACTGTGTGGTGGGAGAAATATGCCGACGTGTTGCTGGATGTACTGATCTGAAAATGGGTAATGACGGCGGGCGCCGGCATGTACAGCAGGTAAGGGGGGTGGCTGTTATTGTACTCTGATATCTCGTCATAGGTGCGAATTACAGCGTTTCCTATATCCGCCCCGGCAGTTGCGTAAGTTCGCCCCAGTCGCCCGGAGGCATGATAAAATGTTGGTGCCCCCCCTATACATATAGGAATATATATATATATATATATATATATATATATATATGAATGAAGAAGTGGCACTCACGGGACTTGATTGATAAAAATAAGACTCAGGACACGGCGGTCTCAGATGAAAGATCTTTCAGCTGAGACCGCCGTGTCCTGAGTCTTATTTTTATCAGTCAAGTCCCATGAGTGCCACTTCATTGATTTAGCTACAAGGTCCCACAGACCTGTTAGGAGGCACCTGGGCATTAACTGGAGGAGGAGAGAGTGCCGGCCCTTATATATATATATATATATGAATATAGGTGGATAGGGGTATTGGCGACCAGCTGGTGTTTATAAATACCAAAAATATTTAGCGGACTAGGGTGATGTATATGGTGGACTGGATTAAGAAAAAATCTTTTTTTGGTAAAAGAGAAATAACATTTTATTTTGTCAATATTAAAAATAATGATTTTTCACACTTGCTTTCTAAAAAATATACATATAAAACCGATTCCTCTACAAATAAAAAATGTATTGAAACGGATTATATAGTAAAAATCAGTTATAAAAATCAGTTATAAAAATATTAAGACATAAAGTAGAAAAAGCTTGAATGAGAAGTTATTAAAAAACAGCTTAACTTAAGATGGAGGGTCATACAGGAGATCCCAACGCGTTTCGTCTGTCTGACTTCATCAAGGGGTAGTAGCAGCTGAAAAAGTGTACTTCCACCACTGTGCATCTTTGGACACACCACTGGTGCACCATCGAAGCTTGCACCAGCTCTACGGCAGGGGGCCCACACCAAAAACCATGTACCATTTCTTCAATACTTACCGCTCCGGAGTCCTGTGTCGGCATCTCCAGCACTGCACAAATCACTGTGAAAATGGTTCAGTGCCCATTTTCCCAGCATCTTGCTCATCTGCAATAGAAAATTCAATGGGAAAATGGCTGCCAAGCCATTTCTCCGGAGACCTGCACAAGCGCAGTAGACTCTCACACAACGCCAGAGTCTACTAGTGCTCACTAATGCACTGCTGGCTAGAAAGGAGTGAGCCCGGACGGAGAATACGCACTGACCCCCTTCTCTCTTAATACACGCTACACTAAACAATGTTTTGTGATTAATGTTAAAAACATTGGTACTACTAATGTTGTCTTTCAAAGTCCCATACCTAATTTAAGGGGGGTATTCAATTACACGCAAAGGTTTACTCCGCGACTAACTGCCAGCAAAAAATCCTGTGTCGCGAAAAAGTCTATTTAATTAAATAGCCATATTCCTGCGCTGAAAAATCAGGATTCATGTGCGGAAACCCAGCGATTCCAGGTAAACTGCGGAATCAATGTTTTATTTCCCACCCATGTCCCGTTTCTCTGGGGGGGGTTTACGTGGACTTTACCTCACAGCTCCAAGAGCTGCGTGGTTCAGTCCGTCTGCGGGGACTTTCGCATGGGGAAATTTGCTGCTGATTGAATACCTCCAGCACTGCAATTTACCACGCTAATTGAATGCCCCCCTCCCCTCCCCTCCTAGGGATGGCCATTGGAAACCAATGGTTTGCAACCATGGATTCGATTGAAGTCATTTTTACATAAAAAATGTTTCCTACAGTTGCCAGCCATTGGATGCTACATGTGATGCCCATCAGACTGTCGGAATTCAGCTGCGGACACCTGGAGGTGGGATACGCAACTTTGCTTAAGTGCTCGTGTATGAAGCTCTGGCTGCTTCTGCCCATACGGCTCAGTATAAAATAAGGAAGGACACCAAATTTTGATGGTTTAACACCAACAATATTTTTCTTGTGATGGTAGTGTCTTTACCATGTTATGGTGGCTTCCTGGTGGCAGCTGACATTGAATGATGCAGAAGAAATAGCCATCCAATGTTAAAAACGATACAGCCACAGGGTGATATTGCGCAAACATGTTTTCATTCCGAATGCAGCTTAATCAAAGCAATGCAATGTTTTTTTCCCCATCAAATTCTTTTGAGTGTGTAAAGTTAAACCCCGCCATCATTTGATGGCATGCAGTGTGAAGTGATTCTTATGAATATATACAACAATCATCTTTCCGTTATTAATCTTCCAGAATAGAAACGATTAATGCAGATTGTTTTTCTATCGTTCAACTTTAGAAGGGATCGGGAAGATCACAGCACCTGAAGGTCCCGCAAAGTAGGCAGATCCTCCACGGGGCGACCTATACCCGCGCAAAAATTCTTCTCACATGAGTAGTGAGGAACCAGGCGTTACCCCGGCTCATTATTTTCCTTACTCATTAGTTTAAGGCATACCAGCTCACTGCCATACGAGTGGTACCAGCCTGTCGTACAATATTAAACATATAAGGGAGAGTTAAACTGAATGATCTCAAGTGCTTTATATATGTAGATTACTGTCAGATACTCCGTAATCCTGTTCAGTTTCATATAATTTATTCATATTTAAAGAGCACTTTGCGAAGTAAACACAGTACACACATATATGTAAATGATATGTTTTGAAGAAGTGCATGATGGTAGCAAAAAGATGCAACGCCAACCGGACATGATGACGTTTGCTGCTGACGTGTTCCCGCCCACTTTCTCCTAGTTGCGGTGGCATTGGTGGTGTGGAACTGTGTGGTGGGAGAAATATGCCGACGTGTTGCTGGATGTACTGATCTGAAAATGGGTAATGACGGCGGGCGCCGGCATGTACAGCAGGTAAGGGGGGTGGCTGTTATTGTACTCTGATATCTCGTCATAGGTGCGAATTACAGCGTTTCCTATATCCGCCCCGGCAGTTGCGTAAGTTCGCCCCAGTCGCCCGGAGGCATGATAAAATGTTGGTGCCCCCCCTATACATATAGGAATATATATATATATATATATATATATATATATATGAATGAAGAAGTGGCACTCACGGGACTTGATTGTGATAAAAATAAGACTCAGGACACGGCGGTCTCAGATGAAAGATCTTTCAGCTGAGACCGCCGTGTCCTGAGTCTTATTTTTATCAATCAAGTCCCATGAGTGCCACTTCATTGATTTAGCTACAAGGTCCCACAGACCTGTTAGGAGGCACCTGGGCATTAACTGGGGGAGGAGAGAGTGCCGGCACTTATATATATATATATATATATACACGCCATATATAGATATCTGGTACTTGGGGTGAACAGTAGTAGCGTACTCACAATAGTACTTTCACAATAGTAGTATAGCTACACATACCTCTTTCACTTACACAAACCTCTTTCAATTAAACAGACACACACATGCCTCTTTCAATTACACACACACATCTTTCACTTACACACACACGCCTTTCACTTACACACACACACCCGCATCTTTCACTTACACACACATGCATGTCTTTTACTTACACACACTCACATGCCTCTTCCGTAAACCCACACTCACATGCCTCTTTCACTTACACACATATGCATCTTTCAATTACACACACACACACACACACACACACACACACACACACACACACACACACACACACACACACACACACACACCATGCCTCATTCAATTACACACACACACTCACATGCCTTTCACTTACACACTCACATGCCTTTCACTTACATACACACACGCCTATTTCAATTACACACAAACACACAGTTACACACCCACAATTACACACACATGCCTCTTTCAATTAAACAGACACACACATGCCTCTTTCAACTACACACACAATTACACACACACACACACACACACACACACACACACCACACCTTATTTAATTACACACACACACACACACACACACACACACACACACACGCCTCATTTAATTACACACACACACACACACACACACACACACACACACACACACACACAATTACACACACACCACACCTCATTTAATCACACACACACACACACACACACACACACACACACACACACACACACACACACACACACACGTCTTTTTCACTTAAACACACAACTTTCGTTAAAACACACAGACACACACACCTCCCTTCAAAACATCAACACACATAAACACAGTCAGTGTTGCCAATATTTATTAAAGATACCCCAGTAATCAACCCCATACACACACATACACCACACACACATACACCACATACACAGTGCAGCAGCATGAGGCAGGTGTTGCCAGTGCCTACCTTCGGCTAGCAGCAGGATGGAGGAAGAGAGAGCTTCAGACGGCCAGCTCTTCTGGAAGTACCTGTGATCAGCTGTGCGCTGGAGCTCCCCCTAGCTGCAGCCAGCTGCAAGCTCGTCTCTGTGGATACGAGGAGGCAGCTGCTGCAGCCGTGTCACGACACTGACATCCACATTCGGCGCAGCGGCGATGGATTGTCGGGCAGTGGGAGGGAATGGAGGACAGGTGCCCCCTTGAGGTCAGGAGCCCGGCGGCAGCCGACTCCACTGCCTCCCACAGTTCCGCCACTGCGCCCCGGTACCTTGCGATTAGCAGCGCGGCCCAGATCGCTGTATGCTCAGTGGTCGGTGTGCAAATCTCTGGGATCTCGGTGGCCATCTTGGGATAGGACATGAAGTCTCCCTGAAGAACAGAAAGACTGGAGTCTGTGCAGTAACACACTCCTAGTTCAATAAAGAGGGAAGTCAATCTGGCAACTATTGGTAATTAAGTAGTGAGTGGCAGTGTCAGTCACTCACTGCATGCGTGGCATGTGACAGACTTTGGCGATGTCAGCAGAGATGTCATCAGTGTGAGGAGCAGAGGGAGGAGACAGAGAGCTTGATTCTGCAGTGGACACAGACATCTGCTTCTTTTGATGCAGTCTCGTCTACATCTACTGATAATGCCGCGTTTTCAATTGCAGTGTCCTGAAAAAGTGTACTTCCACCACTGTGCATCTTTGGACACACCACTGGTGCACCATCGAAGCTTGCACCAGCTCTACGGCAGGGGGCCCACACCAAAAACCATGTACCATTTCTTCAATACTTACCGCTCCGGAGTCCTGTGTCGGCATCTCCAGCACTGCACAAATCACTGTGAAAATGGTTCAGTGCCCATTTCCCCAGCATCTTGCTCATCTGCAATAGAAAATTCAATGGGAAAATGGCTGCCAAGCCATTTCTCCGGAGACCTGCACAAGCGCAGTAGACTCTCACACAACGCCAGAGTCTACTAGTGCTCACTAATGCACTGCTGGCTAGAAAGGAGTGAGCCCGGACGGAGAATACGCACTGACCCCCTTCTCTCTTAATACACGCTACACTAAACAATGTTTTGTGATTAATGTTAAAAACATTGGTACTACTAATGTTGTCTTTCAAAGTCCCATACCTAATTTAAGGGGGGTATTCAATTACACGCAAAGGTTTACTCCGCGACTAACTGCCAGCAAAAAATCCTGTGTCGCGAAAAAGTCTATTTAATTAAATAGCCATATTCCTGCGCTGAAAAATCAGGATTCATGTGCGGAAACCCAGCGATTCCAGGTAAACTGCGGAATCAATGTTTTATTTCCCACCCATGTCCCGTTTCTCTGGGGGGGGTTTACGTGGACTTTACCTCACAGCTCCAAGAGCTGCGTGGTTCAGTCCGTCTGCGGGGACTTTCGCATGGGGAAATTTGCTGCTGATTGAATACCTCCAGCACTGCAATTTACCACGCTAATTGAATGCCCCCCTCCCCTCCCCTCCTAGGGATGGCCATTGGAAACCAATGGTTTGCAACCATGGATTCGATTGAAGTCATTTTTACATAAAAAATGTTTCCTACAGTTGCCAGCCATTGGATGCTACATGTGATGCCCATCAGACTGTCGGAATTCAGCTGCGGACACCTGGAGGTGGGATACGCAACTTTGCTTAAGTGCTCGTGTATGAAGCTCTGGCTGCTTCTGCCCATACGGCTCAGTATACAATAAGGAAGGACACCAAATTTTGATGGTTTAACACCAACAATATTTTTCTTGTGATGGTAGTGTCTTTACCATGTTATGGTGGCTTCCTGGTGGCAGCTGACATTGAATGATGCAGAAGAAATAGCCATCCAATGTTAAAAACGATACAGCCACAGGGTGATATTGCGCAAACATGTTTTCATTCCGAATGCAGCTTAATCAAAGCAATGCAATGTTTTTTTCCCCATCAAATTCTTTTGAGTGTGTAAAGTTAAACCCCGCCATCATTTGATGGCATGCAGTGTGAAGTGATTCTTATGAATATATACAACAATCATCTTTCCGTTATTAATCTTCCAGAATAGAAACGATTAATGCAGATTGTTTTTCTATCGTTCAACTTTAGAAGGGATCGGGAAGATCACAGCACCTGAAGGTCCCGCAAAGTAGGCAGATCCTCCACGGGGCGACCTATACCCGCGCAAAAATTCTTCTCACATGAGTAGTGAGGAACCAGGCGTTACCCCGGCTCATTATTTTCCTTACTCATTAGTTTAAGGCATACCAGCTCACTGCCATACGAGTGGTACCAGCCTGTCGTACAATATTAAACATATAAGGGAGAGTTAAACTGAATGATCTCAAGTGCTTTATATATGTAGATTACTGTCAGATACTCCGTAATCCTGTTCAGTTTCATATAATTTATTCATATTTAAAGAGCACTTTGCGAAGTAAACACAGTACACACATATATGTAAATGATATGTTTTGAAGAAGTGCATGATGGTAGCAAAAAGATGCAACGCCAACCGGACATGATGACGTTTGCTGCTGACGTGTTCCCGCCCACTTTCTCCTAGTTGCGGTGGCATTGGTGGTGTGGAACTGTGTGGTGGGAGAAATATGCCGACGTGTTGCTGGATGTACTGATCTGAAAATGGGTAATGACGGCGGGCGCCGGCATGTACAGCAGGTAAGGGGGGTGGCTGTTATTGTACTCTGATATCTCGTCATAGGTGCGAATTACAGCGTTTCCTATATCCGCCCCGGCAGTTGCGTAAGTTCGCCCCAGTCGCCCGGAGGCATGATAAAATGTTGGTGCCCCCCCTATACATATAGGAATATATATATATATATATATATATATATATATATATGAATGAAGAAGTGGCACTCACGGGACTTGATTGATAAAAATAAGACTCAGGACACGGCGGTCTCAGATGAAAGATCTTTCAGCTGAGACCGCCGTGTCCTGAGTCTTATTTTTATCAATCAAGTCCCATGAGTGCCACTTCATTGATTTAGCTACAAGGTCCCACAGACCTGTTAGGAGGCACCTGGGCATTAACTGGGGGAGGAGAGAGTGCCGGCACTTATATATATATATATATATACACGCCATATATAGATATCTGGTACTTGGGGTGAACAGTAGTAGCGTACTCACAATAGTACTTTCACAATAGTAGTATAGCTACACATACCTCTTTCACTTACACAAACCTCTTTCAATTAAACAGACACACACATGCCTCTTTCAATTACACACACACATCTTTCACTTACACACACACGCCTTTCACTTACACACACACACCCGCATCTTTCACTTACACACACATGCATGTCTTTTACTTACACACACTCACATGCCTCTTCCGTAAACCCACACTCACATGCCTCTTTCACTTACACACATATGCATCTTTCAATTACACACACACACACACACACACACACACACACACACACACACACACACACACACACACACACACACACACCATGCCTCATTCAATTACACACACACACTCACATGCCTTTCACTTACACACTCACATGCCTTTCACTTACATACACACACGCCTATTTCAATTACACACAAACACACAGTTACACACCCACAATTACACACACATGCCTCTTTCAATTAAACAGACACACACATGCCTCTTTCAACTACACACACAATTACACACACACACACACACCACACCTTATTTAATTACACACACACACACACACACACACACACACACACACACACACGCCTCATTTAATTACACACACACACACACACACACACACACACACACACACACACACACACACAATTACACACACACCACACCTCATTTAATCACACACACACACACACACACACACACACACACACACACACACACACGTCTTTTTCACTTAAACACACAACTTTCGTTAAAACACACAGACACACACACCTCCCTTCAAAACATCAACACACATAAACACAGTCAGTGTTGCCAATATTTATTAAAGATACCCCAGTAATCAACCCCATACACACACATACACCACACACACATACACCACATACACCACACATACACAGTGCAGCAGCATGAGGCAGGTGTTGCCAGTGCCTACCTTCGGCTAGCAGCAGGATGGAGGAAGAGAGAGCTTCAGACGGCCAGCTCTTCTGGAAGTACCTGTGATCAGCTGTGCGCTGGAGCTCCCCCTAGCTGCAGCCAGCTGCAAGCTCGTCTCTGTGGATACGAGGAGGCAGCTGCTGCAGCCGTGTCACGACACTGACATCCACATTCGGCGCAGCGGCGATGGATTGTCGGGCAGTGGGAGGGAATGGAGGACAGGTGCCCCCTTGAGGTCAGGAGCCCGGCGGCAGCCGACTCCACTGCCTCCCACAGTTCCGCCACTGCGCCCCGGTACCTTGCGATTAGCAGCGCGGCCCAGATCGCTGTATGCTCAGTGGTCGGTGTGCAAATCTCTGGGATCTCGGTGGCCATCTTGGGATAGGACATGAAGTCTCCCTGAAGAACAGAAAGACTGGAGTCTGTGCAGTAACACACTCCTAGTTCAATAAAGAGGGAAGTCAATCTGGCAACTATTGGTAATTAAGTAGTGAGTGGCAGTGTCAGTCACTCACTGCATGCGTGGCATGTGACAGACTTTGGCGATGTCAGCAGAGATGTCATCAGTGTGAGGAGCAGAGGGAGGAGACAGAGAGCTTGATTCTGCAGTGGACACAGACATCTGCTTCTTTTGATGCAGTCTCGTCTACATCTACTGATAATGCCGCGTTTTCAATTGCAGTGTCCTGAAAAAGTGTACTTCCACCACTGTGCATCTTTGGACACACCACTGGTGCACCATCGAAGCTTGCACCAGCTCTACGGCAGGGGGCCCACACCAAAAACCATGTACCATTTCTTCAATACTTACCGCTCCGGAGTCCTGTGTCGGCATCTCCAGCACTGCACAAATCACTGTGAAAATGGTTCAGTGCCCATTTCCCCAGCATCTTGCTCATCTGCAATAGAAAATTCAATGGGAAAATGGCTGCCAAGCCATTTCTCCGGAGACCTGCACAAGCGCAGTAGACTCTCACACAACGCCAGAGTCTACTAGTGCTCACTAATGCACTGCTGGCTAGAAAGGAGTGAGCCCGGACGGAGAATACGCACTGACCCCCTTCTCTCTTAATACACGCTACACTAAACAATGTTTTGTGATTAATGTTAAAAACATTGGTACTACTAATGTTGTCTTTCAAAGTCCCATACCTAATTTAAGGGGGGTATTCAATTACACGCAAAGGTTTACTCCGCGACTAACTGCCAGCAAAAAATCCTGTGTCGCGAAAAAGTCTATTTAATTAAATAGCCATATTCCTGCGCTGAAAAATCAGGATTCATGTGCGGAAACCCAGCGATTCCAGGTAAACTGCGGAATCAATGTTTTATTTCCCACCCATGTCCCGTTTCTCTGGGGGGGGTTTACGTGGACTTTACCTCACAGCTCCAAGAGCTGCGTGGTTCAGTCCGTCTGCGGGGACTTTCGCATGGGGAAATTTGCTGCTGATTGAATACCTCCAGCACTGCAATTTACCACGCTAATTGAATGCCCCCCTCCCCTCCTAGGGATGGCCATTGGAAACCAATGGTTTGCAACCATGGATTCGATTGAAGTCATTTTTACATAAAAAATGTTTCCTACAGTTGCCAGCCATTGGATGCTACATGTGATGCCCATCAGACTGTCGGAATTCAGCTGCGGACACCTGGAGGTGGGATACGCAACTTTGCTTAAGTGCTCGTGTATGAAGCTCTGGCTGCTTCTGCCCATACGGCTCAGTATACAATAAGGAAGGACACCAAATTTTGATGGTTTAACACCAACAATATTTTTCTTGTGATGGTAGTGTCTTTACCATGTTATGGTGGCTTCCTGGTGGCAGCTGACATTGAATGATGCAGAAGAAATAGCCATCCAATGTTAAAAACGATACAGCCACAGGGTGATATTGCGCAAACATGTTTTCATTCCGAATGCAGCTTAATCAAAGCAATGCAATGTTTTTTTCCCCATCAAATTCTTTTGAGTGTGTAAAGTTAAACCCCGCCATCATTTGATGGCATGCAGTGTGAAGTGATTCTTATGAATATATACAACAATCATCTTTCCGTTATTAATCTTCCAGAATAGAAACGATTAATGCAGATTGTTTTTCTATCGTTCAACTTTAGAAGGGATCGGGAAGATCACAGCACCTGAAGGTCCCGCAAAGTAGGCAGATCCTCCACGGGGCGACCTATACCCGCGCAAAAATTCTTCTCACATGAGTAGTGAGGAACCAGGCGTTACCCCGGCTCATTATTTTCCTTACTCATTAGTTTAAGGCATACCAGCTCACTGCCATACGAGTGGTACCAGCCTGTCGTACAATATTAAACATATAAGGGAGAGTTAAACTGAATGATCTCAAGTGCTTTATATATGTAGATTACTGTCAGATACTCCGTAATCCTGTTCAGTTTCATATAATTTATTCATATTTAAAGAGCACTTTGCGAAGTAAACACAGTACACACATATATGTAAATGATATGTTTTGAAGAAGTGCATGATGGTAGCAAAAAGATGCAACGCCAACCGGACATGATGACGTTTGCTGCTGACGTGTTCCCGCCCACTTTCTCCTAGTTGCGGTGGCATTGGTGGTGTGGAACTGTGTGGTGGGAGAAATATGCCGACGTGTTGCTGGATGTACTGATCTGAAAATGGGTAATGACGGCGGGCGCCGGCATGTACAGCAGGTAAGGGGGGTGGCTGTTATTGTACTCTGATATCTCGTCATAGGTGCGAATTACAGCGTTTCCTATATCCGCCCCGGCAGTTGCGTAAGTTCGCCCCAGTCGCCCGGAGGCATGATAAAATGTTGGTGCCCCCCCTATACATATAGGAATATATATATATATATATATATATATATATATATATATGAATGAAGAAGTGGCACTCACGGGACTTGATTGATAAAAATAAGACTCAGGACACGGCGGTCTCAGATGAAAGATCTTTCAGCTGAGACCGCCGTGTCCTGAGTCTTATTTTTATCAATCAAGTCCCATGAGTGCCACTTCATTGATTTAGCTACAAGGTCCCACAGACCTGTTAGGAGGCACCTGGGCATTAACTGGGGGAGGAGAGAGTGCCGGCACTTATATATATATATATATATACACGCCATATATAGATATCTGGTACTTGGGGTGAACAGTAGTAGCGTACTCACAATAGTACTTTCACAATAGTAGTATAGCTACACATACCTCTTTCACTTACACAAACCTCTTTCAATTAAACAGACACACACATGCCTCTTTCAATTACACACACACATCTTTCACTTACACACACACGCCTTTCACTTACACACACACACCCGCATCTTTCACTTACACACACATGCATGTCTTTTACTTACACACACTCACATGCCTCTTCCGTAAACCCACACTCACATGCCTCTTTCACTTACACACATATGCATCTTTCAATTACACACACACACACACACACACACACACACACACACACACACACACACACACACACACACACACACACACACACACCATGCCTCATTCAATTACACACACACACTCACATGCCTTTCACTTACACACTCACATGCCTTTCACTTACATACACACACGCCTATTTCAATTACACACAAACACACAGTTACACACCCACAATTACACACACATGCCTCTTTCAATTAAACAGACACACACATGCCTCTTTCAACTACACACACAATTACACACACACACACACACACACACACACACACACACACACACACACACACACACACACCACACCTTATTTAATTACACACACACACACACACACACACACACACACACACACACACACACGCCTCATTTAATTACACACACACACACACACACACACACACACACACACAATTACACACACACCACACCTCATTTAATCACACACACACACACACACACACACACACACACACACACACACACACGTCTTTTTCACTTAAACACACAACTTTCGTTAAAACACACAGACACACACACCTCCCTTCAAAACATCAACACACATAAACACAGTCAGTGTTGCCAATATTTATTAAAGATACCCCAGTAATCAACCCCATACACACACATACACCACACACACATACACCACACATACACAGTGCAGCAGCATGAGGCAGGTGTTGCCAGTGCCTACCTTCGGCTAGCAGCAGGATGGAGGAAGAGAGAGCTTCAGACGGCCAGCTCTTCTGGAAGTACCTGTGATCAGCTGTGCGCTGGAGCTCCCCCTAGCTGCAGCCAGCTGCAAGCTCGTCTCTGTGGATACGAGGAGGCAGCTGCTGCAGCCGTGTCACGACACTGACATCCACATTCGGCGCAGCGGCGATGGATTGTCGGGCAGTGGGAGGGAATGGAGGACAGGTGCCCCCTTGAGGTCAGGAGCCCGGCGGCAGCCGACTCCACTGCCTCCCACAGTTCCGCCACTGCGCCCCGGTACCTTGCGATTAGCAGCGCGGCCCAGATCGCTGTATGCTCAGTGGTCGGTGTGCAAATCTCTGGGATCTCGGTGGCCATCTTGGGATAGGACATGAAGTCTCCCTGAAGAACAGAAAGACTGGAGTCTGTGCAGTAACACACTCCTAGTTCAATAAAGAGGGAAGTCAATCTGGCAACTATTGGTAATTAAGTAGTGAGTGGCAGTGTCAGTCACTCACTGCATGCGTGGCATGTGACAGACTTTGGCGATGTCAGCAGAGATGTCATCAGTGTGAGGAGCAGAGGGAGGAGACAGAGAGCTTGATTCTGCAGTGGACACAGACATCTGCTTCTTTTGATGCAGTCTCGTCTACATCTACTGATAATGCCGCGTTTTCAATTGCAGTGTCCTGAAAAAGTGTACTTCCACCACTGTGCATCTTTGGACACACCACTGGTGCACCATCGAAGCTTGCACCAGCTCTACGGCAGGGGGCCCACACCAAAAACCATGTACCATTTCTTCAATACTTACCGCTCCGGAGTCCTGTGTCGGCATCTCCAGCACTGCACAAATCACTGTGAAAATGGTTCAGTGCCCATTTCCCCAGCATCTTGCTCATCTGCAATAGAAAATTCAATGGGAAAATGGCTGCCAAGCCATTTCTCCGGAGACCTGCACAAGCGCAGTAGACTCTCACACAACGCCAGAGTCTACTAGTGCTCACTAATGCACTGCTGGCTAGAAAGGAGTGAGCCCGGACGGAGAATACGCACTGACCCCCTTCTCTCTTAATACACGCTACACTAAACAATGTTTTGTGATTAATGTTAAAAACATTGGTACTACTAATGTTGTCTTTCAAAGTCCCATACCTAATTTAAGGGGGGTATTCAATTACACGCAAAGGTTTACTCCGCGACTAACTGCCAGCAAAAAATCCTGTGTCGCGAAAAAGTCTATTTAATTAAATAGCCATATTCCTGCGCTGAAAAATCAGGATTCATGTGCGGAAACCCAGCGATTCCAGGTAAACTGCGGAATCAATGTTTTATTTCCCACCCATGTCCCGTTTCTCTGGGGGGGGTTTACGTGGACTTTACCTCACAGCTCCAAGAGCTGCGTGGTTCAGTCCGTCTGCGGGGACTTTCGCATGGGGAAATTTGCTGCTGATTGAATACCTCCAGCACTGCAATTTACCACGCTAATTGAATGCCCCCCTCCCCTCCCCTCCTAGGGATGGCCATTGGAAACCAATGGTTTGCAACCATGGATTCGATTGAAGTCATTTTTACATAAAAAATGTTTCCTACAGTTGCCAGCCATTGGATGCTACATGTGATGCCCATCAGACTGTCGGAATTCAGCTGCGGACACCTGGAGGTGGGATACGCAACTTTGCTTAAGTGCTCGTGTATGAAGCTCTGGCTGCTTCTGCCCATACGGCTCAGTATACAATAAGGAAGGACACCAAATTTTGATGGTTTAACACCAACAATATTTTTCTTGTGATGGTAGTGTCTTTACCATGTTATGGTGGCTTCCTGGTGGCAGCTGACATTGAATGATGCAGAAGAAATAGCCATCCAATGTTAAAAACGATACAGCCACAGGGTGATATTGCGCAAACATGTTTTCATTCCGAATGCAGCTTAATCAAAGCAATGCAATGTTTTTTTCCCCATCAAATTCTTTTGAGTGTGTAAAGTTAAACCCCGCCATCATTTGATGGCATGCAGTGTGAAGTGATTCTTATGAATATATACAACAATCATCTTTCCGTTATTAATCTTCCAGAATAGAAACGATTAATGCAGATTGTTTTTCTATCGTTCAACTTTAGAAGGGATCGGGAAGATCACAGCACCTGAAGGTCCCGCAAAGTAGGCAGATCCTCCACGGGGCGACCTATACCCGTGCAAAAATTCTTCTCACATGAGTAGTGAGGAACCAGGCGTTTGCCCGGCTCATTATTTTCCTTACTCATTAGTTTAAGGCATACCAGCTCACTGCCATACGAGTGGTACCAGCCTGTCGTACAATATTAAACATATAAGGGAGAGTTAAACTGAATGATCTCAAGTGCTTTATATATGTAGATTACTGTCAGATACTCCGTAATCCTGTTCAGTTTCATATAATTTATTCATATTTAAAGAGCACTTTGCGAAGTAAACACAGTACACACATATATGTAAATGATATGTTTTGAAGAAGTGCATGATGGTAGCAAAAAGATGCAACGCCAACCGGAAATGATGACGTTTGCTGCTGACGTGTTCCCGCCCACTTTCTCCTAGTTGCGGTGGCATTGGTGGTGTGGAACTGTGTGGTGGGAGAAATATGCCGACGTGTTGCTGGATGTACTGATCTGAAAATGGGTAATGACGGCGGGCACCGGCATGTACAGCAGGTAAGGGGGGTGGCTGTTATTGTACTCTGATATCTCGTCATAGGTGCGAATTACAGCGTTTCCTATATCCGCCCCGGCAGTTGCGTAAGTTCGCCCCAGTCGCCCGGAGGCATGATAAAATGTTGGTGCCCCCCCTATACATATAGGAATATATATATATATATATATATATATATATATATATGAATGAAGAAGTGGCACTCACGGGACTTGATTGATAAAAATAAGACTCAGGACACGGCGGTCTCAGATGAAAGATCTTTCAGCTGAGACCGCCGTGTCCTGAGTCTTATTTTTATCAATCAAGTCCCATGAGTGCCACTTCATTGATTTAGCTACAAGGTCCCACAGACCTGTTAGGAGGCACCTGGGCATTAACTGGAGGAGGAGAGAGTGCCGGCACTTATTATATATATATATATATATATATATATATATATATATATATATATACACGCCATATATAGATATCTGGTACTTGGGGTGAACAGTAGTAGCGTACTCACAATAGTACTTTCACAATAGTAGTATAGCTACACATACCTCTTTCACTTACACAAACCTCTTTCAATTAAACAGACACACACATGCCTCTTTCAATTACACACACACATCTTTCACTTACACACACACGCCTTTCACTTACACACACACACCCGCATCTTTCACTTACACACACATGCATGTCTTTTACTTACACACACTCACATGCCTCTTACGTAAACCCACACTCACATGCCTCTTTCACTTACACACATATGCATCTTTCAATTACACACACACACACACACACACACACACACACACACACACACACACACACACACACACACACACACACCATGCCTCATTCAATTACACACACACACTCACATGCCTTTCACTTACACACTCACATGCCTTTCACTTACATACACACACGCCTATTTCAATTACACACAAACACACAGTTACACACCCACAATTACACACACATGCCTCTTTCAATTAAACAGACACACACATGCCTCTTTCAACTACACACACAATTACACACACACACACACACACACACACACACACACACACACCACACCTTATTTAATTACACACACACACACACACACACACACACACACACACACACACACACACACACACGCCTCATTTAATTACACACACACACACACACACACACACACACACACACACACAATTACACACACACCACACCTCATTTAATCACACACACACACACACACACACACACACACACACACACACACACGTCTTTTTCACTTAAACACACAACTTTCGTTAAAACACACAGACACACACACCTCCCTTCAAAACATCAACACACATAAACACAGTCAGTGTTGCCAATATTTATTAAAGATACCCCAGTAATCAACCCCATACACACACATACACCACACACACATACACCACATACACCACACATACACAGTGCAGCAGCATGAGGCAGGTGTTGCCTGTGCCTACCTTCGGCTAGCAGCAGGATGGAGGAAGAGAGAGCTTCAGACGGCCAGCTCTTCTGGAAGTACCTGTGATCAGCTGTGCGCTGGAGCTCCCCCTAGCTGCAGCCAGCTGCAAGCTCGTCTCTGTGGATACGAGGAGGCAGCTGCTGCAGCCGTGTCACGACACTGACATCCACATTCGGCGCAGCGGCGATGGATTGTCGGGCAGTGGGAGGGAATGGAGGACAGGTGCCCCCTTGAGGTCAGGAGCCCGGCGGCAGCCGACTCCACTGCCTCCCACTGTTCCGCCACTGCGCCCCGGTACCTTGCGATTAGCAGCGCGGCCCAGATCGCTGTATGCTCAGTGGTCGGTGTGCAAATCTCTGGGATCTCGGTGGCCATCTTGGGATAGGACATGAAGTCTCCCTGAAGAACAGAAAGACTGGAGTCTGTGCAGTAACACACTCCTAGTTCAATAAAGAGGGAAGTCAATCTGGCAACTATTGGTAATTAAGTAGTGAGTGGCAGTGTCAGTCACTCACTGCATGCGTGGCATGTGACAGACTTTGGCGATGTCAGCAGAGATGTCATCAGTGTGAGGAGCAGAGGGAGGAGACAGAGAGCTTGATTCTGCAGTGGACACAGACATCTGCTTCTTTTGATGCAGTCTCGTCTACATCTACTGATAATGCCGCGTTTTCAATTGCAGTGTCCTGAAAAAGTGTACTTCCACCACTGTGCATCTTTGGACACACCACTGGTGCACCATCGAAGCTTGCACCAGCTCTACGGCAGGGGGCCCACACCAAAAACCATGTACCATTTCTTCAATACTTACCGCTCCGGAGTCCTGTGTCGGCATCTCCAGCACTGCACAAATCACTGTGAAAATGGTTCAGTGCCCATTTTCCCAGCATCTTGCTCATCTGCAATAGAAAATTCAATGGGAAAATGGCTGCCAAGCCATTTCTCCGGAGACCTGCACAAGCGCAGTAGACTCTCACACAACGCCAGAGTCTACTAGTGCTCACTAATGCACTGCTGGCTAGAAAGGAGTGAGCCCGGACGGAGAATACGCACTGACCCCCTTCTCTCTTAATACACGCTACACTAAACAATGTTTTGTGATTAATGTTAAAAACATTGGTACTACTAATGTTGTCTTTCAAAGTCCCATACCTAATTTAAGGGGGGTATTCAATTACACGCAAAGGTTTACTCCGCGACTAACTGCCAGCAAAAAATCCTGTGTCGCGAAAAAGTCTATTTAATTAAATAGCCATATTCCTGCGCTGAAAAATCAGGATTCATGTGCGGAAACCCAGCGATTCCAGGTAAACTGCGGAATCAATGTTTTATTTCCCACCCATGTCCCGTTTCTCTGGGGGGGGTTTATGTGGACTTTACCTCGCAGCTCCAAGAGCTGCGTGGTTCAGTCCGTCTGCGGGGACTTTCGCATGGGGAAATTTGCTGCTGATTGAATACCTCCAGCACTGCAATTTACCACGCTAATTGAATGCCCCCCTCCCCTCCCCTCCTAGGGATGGCCATTGGAAACCAATGGTTTGCAACCATGGATTCGATTGAAGTCATTTTTACATAAAAAATGTTTCCTACAGTTGCCAGCCATTGGATGCTACATGTGATGCCCATCAGACTGTCGGAATTCAGCTGCGGACACCTGGAGGTGGGATACGCAACTTTGCTTAAGTGCTCGTGTATGAAGCTCTGGCTGCTTCTGCCCATACGGCTCAGTATAAAATAAGGAAGGACACCAAATTTTGATGGTTTAACACCAACAATATTTTTCTTGTGATGGTAGTGTCTTTACCATGTTATGGTGGCTTCCTGGTGGCAGCTGACATTGAATGATGCAGAAGAAATAGCCATCCAATGTTAAAAACGATACAGCCACAGGCACAGGGTGATATTGCGCAAACATGTTTTCATTCCGAATGCAGCTTAATCAAAGCAATGCAATGTTTTTTTCCCCATCAAATTCTTTTGAGTGTGTAAAGTTAAACCCCGCCATCATTTTGATGGCATGCAGTGTGAAGTGATTCTTATGAATATATACAACAATCATCTTTCCGTTATTAATCTTCCAGAATAGAAACGATTAATGCAGATTATTTTTCTATCGTTCAACTTTAGAAGGGATCGGGAAGATCACAGCACCTGAAGGTCCCGCAAAGTAGGCAGATCCTCCACGGGGCGACCTATACCCGCGCAAAAATTCTTCTCACATGAGTAGTGAGGAACCAGGCGTTACCCCGGCTCGTTATTTTCCTTACTCATTAGTTTAAGGCATACCAGATCACTGTCATACGAGTGGTACCAGCCTGTCGTACAATATTAAACATATAAGGGAGAGTTAAACTGAATGATCTCAAGTGCTTTATATATGTAGATTACTGTCAGATACTCCGTAATCCTGTTCAGTTTCATATAATTTATTCATATTTAAAGAGCACTTTGCGAAGTAAACACAGTACACACATATATGTAAATGATATGTTTTGAAGAAGTGCATGATGGTAGCAAAAAGATGCGACGCCAACCGGACGTGATGACGTACCTGCTGGCGTGTACCCGCCCACTTTCTTCTAGTTGCGTTGGCGGCGGTGGTGTGGGACTGTGTGGTGGGAGGAACATGGCCGACGTGTCGCTGGATGAACTGATTAGAAAACGGGGAATGACGGCGGGCGCCGGGATGTACAGCAGGTAAGGGGGGCGGCTGTTATCGTACTCTCTTATCTCTTCATAGGTGCGAATTGCAGCGTTTCCTATATACGCCCCGGTCACTTGCGTTTGTCGGCGCTGTATGCTCAGTGTTCGGTGTGGGAACCTCTGGGTGGTTATTGGTGGCAGTGTGCTGCCACTCAATGGGGGAGAGATTGGGCCTATTTTCTATGTACAGTACTGGCTGTTTGGGCTGCAAAGCAGCGATGGGGTCAATTACAGAGCTGGGCATATGGTTCACTGTGCACTACATGTGCCATAATGCACGCTGCGAGGTTATGCTGAGGGTTGAGGTTCTACAGCACCTACTGTACTCCTGTTTTTCTATTTTCTCCGGCCCTTAAAGTGTTTGTGTGCAACCATGCTGTGTGTGTGTATATGTATGTGTGTGTGTGATGTTTCTGCTGTAATAATAATATGATCAGTGGTTCCATGTGGCTGCTATGTGCTTCTATTTTGCATGAGGGTAAATTCATTTTAATGTAATCTTTTAAACGGGGCATGCCTTATAAAATTACCTGGCAGACCATTTGTCCAATCTGGCTGGTTGGAATGAAAGTCTGGTAATATGTATGGGAGAGAATGAATGATCGATTTGTTATTTGCTCCCATACATTACCAGATTTTCATTCCAACCAGCCAGATTGGACGGATAATTGTAAAGTGTATGCCCACCTTTTAGTTTTATAGAGATGTATATACTTACACTGTGATTATCTGGCGGATCGCCCAGATTAACTGTAAAGTGTATGAGTGCGACCAAAAAATATTGACTGGTTGGCCAAGCTGGATTGGTCAGTGTGTCTGTCCTATGCAGTGTTTTCTAAGCTGAAAGTGGGCTGCATTGGTCATCGTGTGCCCTACCGCCGCCAACCAACGGACATTTGCCCTATTTCTTCACACTGGAAGGAACGGGGAAATGTCTCCTCACCAACATTGTGTCCAATACACTGTGAGATATCTGTGTATGGCCACAATATTTGCAGCGTCCGAGGCTGCCAGATAAAATGCCTGTTGTCTGACAGGCATTTTATCTGTACGTGTATGCCCAGCATTGTAAGCATGTTACATTTTTGTCCATCACATTTTATTGTAATGCGGGCCATCCATCTATCAGACTATACCCCTATGCCAGGGACGTGCGGTGAGCTAAATGGTATAGGACGCACTTGCTAGCACCAGAGCCAGATATACAAGCAGTGTATGAGGCAAAGGATACATCTGGACATTATACACAGGTGCAGCAGTATAAACTCCAGGAAATTTGATGATGTACATACATACATACATACATACATACATACATACATACATACGCACGCAGCGTGTAACCGGCACTCTCACTTCTTCTGTTAGTGCCGCGGTGCTCATTCAACAGTGTATGCAGTCAGTCCAAAATACGGCACTCAGCGGTCTTAATCATCAAAAATAACTCACAGTTTAGGCAGCATAAGCTTTGCAACGTTTCGGCTTTTTATTAGCCTTTTTCAAGCAGTATAACCATAACCAAATAGTGTTCAATTTAAATTTTTAAAGGGTAAGGGTATTTAAGATTTAAATTGAACACTATTTGGTTATGGTTATGCTGCTTGAAAAAGGCTAATAAAAAGCCGAAACGTTGCAAAGCTTATGCTGCCTAAACTGTGAGTTATTTTTGATGATTAAGACCGCTGAGTGCCGTATTTTGGACTGACTGCATACACTGTTGAATGAGCACCGCGGCACTAACAGAAGAAGTGAGAGTGCCGGTTACACGCTGCGTGTGTACAGGTACTATAAAAACATAAAATTTATTTCAGAAGACAAAGCACTAAAAGGGGTAATATGTAGGAGGATAATAATTAAAAATGCAGCCTAATTCAAAGTATTGTATAAAAAAGCGAAGGCAAAACTTAAAAAATTCAAAAACACATATGCCAAAATTCATAAAAAAAGTACATAAAAACATGAGAGATAAGGTATAAAATATACAGGATATAAGATAAAAAAGGGGAGAGGTAGCTTAACTTCAGTGGTTGAGGTATAATCAGAGTAGCATCCAACGCGTTTCATCCCTCATGGACTTAATCAAGGGACCCCTTGATATGTGACCACTGTTTTTTATGATTCAATACACGGTTTTGATTTTGACGGAGTGCCGCTGCCTTCTTTCTGCTTTTTATTATATATGTAATTATGTGTGTGTGTGTATATGTATGTATGTAATATATATATATATATATATATATATATATATATATATATATATATATATATATATATATATTATATAATGTGTGTATGTATGGAGCACTAGACTTACTGATATAAATTATGTGACCCCTTGAAGAAGTCTGCTGAGACGAAACGCGTTGGGCCTGTACTGACCACCCACTGTTTTCAAGCGAAGTTCTGAATTCCTATCCTTTTATATTTCTCGTTTATTGTCAAAAGTTTATTCTTTTTTTTTTTTTTTAAACCATTCTTTGAAACTGTTTTTTCTCTCGTATATATTAAAATCTATTTTTATAATTTTATATCATCTTTTGGCTCCTAATTATAAGCATACAAAAACATTGTTTTTAGCCACACTCGTCGCCAGTACCCCTATCCCCCCATTTTTTATACCCGTTAACAATACCATACCAGTGTTGTATTTTCTTTTTCATCCACTAGGGGTCACTGGAGTACTCTTGGGATATGGACGGCTTAGCAGAAACAAAGGCACTGAATATTTAAATTTAGAACTCTCCACCCCTCCATATCCCAGAGTACCTCAGTGTAGTATCTCAGTGTTTTTTCTGTGCTCACAGCACTAACCAGGCTTGTGGGGAGATCCCACACTTGGTGGAAGATTTTATTAATACTTTTTACTTTTTTCACTTAGCACATCCCTTCCCAGTTTCTGGAAAAACATGGGTCCGGGATTGTGCCGCTGCACGGGCAGCGCATGGCGTGTCGGTCCTCACAAAGAGCACCCTCACAGCCACAGGCAGCCCACTGTCTCCTGCAACAGCTGGACGGAGCTTACAGATAGAAGCCCCGTCGCAGCCATGACCTGAAGGGCTGGACGGAGCTTACAAATAGAAGCCCCGTCGCAGCCATGACCGGAAGAGGAGGCCTCCCTACAAGGTATGCTGGGGAAACGGGGCGGTCAGCGCAGGCTGCCGCCCCGCTGTGTGGGGTCACTGTTGTAATGCCGCCACCGCTCATACAGCCGCCCGCCCCAGCCGCTCCGTCCGGCCGCCCCAGCACCGTCCGCCCGCCCAGACGCTCCGTCATGGTGCCAGCGCTGAGAGGGGGAGAACCGCCGCAGCTCGGCTAGCGACGCCGGAAGCCGATACGCGCCGCTCCGGCCAGACGACCTCCGCTGCTCGGCAAGAAGTGTCCCTCGCCTCCCTGCAACTTCCCGGCGCTCCCCGCTGAGACACAGCGCTACAGGGAGTACAGGGGGAAGGGGGGGGGGGATCTGGCTGATTACAGCGGCAAGGGAATGTAAAGGGCTGCCATATATTTATTAACAGCAGGCAGAGTTAATGTATAATAGGCTATTGAGCCTATATTAATACTGGATCCATGTATTGTAGATGTGATTTTCACTGTGTAATAGGCTATTGAGCCTATATTAACACTACAGCATGTATTGTGGACTGCCTGTGATTATCACTGTATAATAGGCTATTGAGCCTATATTAACACTACAGCATGTATTGTGGACTGCCTGTGATTATCACTGTATAATAGGCTATTCAGCCTATGTTAACACTGTAGCAATTGTAACTGTGATTATCAGTGTAAGCATGGCATGGGGGCCATTTTAACCATGCTTCCTGTTTCTTCCAGTTTGTAATTCCAGAACATTCCTGCCCTACATCACTACTCCACCGGAGGCGCAGGGGTGTTAGTGGGAAGTTTGGTTCAAGTTTCACATAGGCTGGCCATGTGAACTGCATTTCGGCCATAAATAGATATATATATATATTACACACCTTAAGTAATAATTTTACTAAGTCGTGCAAGTGTCTGTACTTTGCCTATTGTGTTGTCTGTCGGCATAAGGAGTAAGGCTCCAGCACAGACTAAAAATACTTTTAAACAAAAGTCTGGACATAAATCTACCACATGTTCAGTATGTTTTGTAGGTTTCCACTCCGGAAGCCGGTTCATTCCCAGATCCTATGTTAAGCATTGGCAATTTACTCCGCTCGACAGGAGCGGTAACATCGGAGTCTCGGAAGTTACTCCGCCAGCTTTAACGGAGGAGTCTCAGTCCAATTTAACTTTGGATACCAGGGTGTTAATTTAACTGGTCTTATAATTTAAACATTTCTTCTATGTTGCAGTCCTGACAATTCTATGTCAAACCTCACAGCGCAAAATACGAGTGAGGAGGGCACATTAGACAGTCAGATAGTGCGGGTTTTTACAACCATACATTGCTAATGACCAGTGAGTCAGTCTCTGAAATTTACAGAGAATAAGGAGGCTCTAACATCCAAATTTACAGAGAATAAGAAGCCTCTAACATCTAATCCGTTGTATTTACTAAACGACAGATCTTCACTGGGTTTCTTATTTAGGATATCTTACTAAGATTTAAGGCTATTTACCCGTTTCCACACAGTGACATCTAAATTGGAGAATCCGCCATTGGTGAATTCGTCTGTGTCAAACCTTATAAAGACCCAAGATACATTTGGGTCACTAGGGCGCTCTGTGTATGGAAACAATGACGATCACGTTATACTTATCGTTAATGAGAAGCTGCTGAGTATCTCGGTACAGCGTCTGCTGCCGCCTGTTACCTTGCTTCTCGTTTTTCATCGTCGCTAATTTCAGCACGACAAGGCCAGAAGTTGTTTGGTCCTAAATTGGACAAAATGGCCTCCTCCGGTATCAAGCCGGAAATACTCTGGTCCGGCGTTTAAAGCTTTTAGACTTCAGTCTTTTCAAGGCTGTTGTACAAAAACAGTCACGCCTTGTAACGCCAGGGCGCTAAAGTCACAACAAGCCAGTGGCTTGACGGGCTCTCAGCCCATCTCGAATTTCCGATTGTGGAAGCGCGCCTTTACACGTTACATTTGCCGGGTTTCCAGCCATCCACTCATGGATGTATCCGCTATTTAGGGTTAAAAGACAAGACTGCCTCTGTCGGACGAAATAAGGCGTTTTGGCACGTTGCCATTCAGTCTCTGCTGGTTTCAGCAGTTTTTATTTCCAGGTCTGGTACACCAACAAAGTCAGGGTTATTATTCCCGTCTGTTTGTGGTACTGAAGCCGGAGGGCTCCGTCGCAGTCTCAATCAGCAAGTCACTTACTACAGATTGAAAATGGATTTTCTGCAGTTAGTATTTGCATATTTGGAGCCACAAGATTGCATGATTGCGCTTGATCTCCAGAATGCGTATTTACCCATTCCGGTTTGGTCACCTCATCACAGGTTCTTGCGTTTTGCAATACGCCACTACCATTAACCGTTTCAGGTTCTACCGTTTGGCCTCTTGTCAGCGCCTCGGGTATTCATCAAAGTGATGTGTGTGATGTTAGCTCATCTCAGATCCCTGGCAGTGACAATCGTTCCATACTTAGACGATCTGCTCATAAGAGCTCCGTCTCAACAGATGCTCCTCCTACTTGCGCTGCTAACGTACACCACGGTTGCAGTGTCAAGTTCAAAAACAATCGCATCTAATTCCGTCTCAACGACTTCAATTCCTAGGTATGATTCCAGATACGGTAAATCAAAGAATTTACCTACTACACCAGAAAGAACAGATTATGCGCCATCTGGTACAATTAGTGCTCAAGCCACGCACACTATCGGTACATTGGTGTATTCGCCTATTAGGAACAATGATGGGCTTTCGAAGCGCTTCAGTTCGGAGGTTTTCACTCGCGTATCCCACAGGGGGGCGAGGGTGTCTCTACTCTGGGCGAGAGTCTCAGAGGTTGGGGAGTTGTAGTTTAAAATGGTCAGCGACACGGTTTCTAAACGGATCACGACAGATTGCTGTCTATAAAGGTCCTGGAACTCCGTGCAATTTACTATGCACTACATGCTTCGCTCTCAGACTGTCCAAGGCCAATCACACAACGCGACGGCAGTCGCATACACAACAACCAGGGAGGAACGAGAAGCCGCATGGCAATGCGGGAAGTAGCTCGAATCCTCAATTGCCCAGAATACCACAAGGTGATATTGTAGACTGGGTTCATTCCGGGAGTGGACATCTGTTAGACAGATGATCTCAGCCGTCGGGATTTTCATCCAGGAGACTGGGCATTAAATCCAGAGGTGTTTTCACAGGTTGGTCCACAGGTGGGGTTACCCTCAGGTGGACATGATGGCATCTCGCCACAATTACAAACGCCCACTATGTGTCCAGAACGACAGTTCCCAAGGGCAGTGGCGGTGGATGCTCTCACAATCGCGTGGCCGTACAGCCTCGTGTATCTGTTTCCACCATTTTCCGCTGTTCTCTCCGTTGCTAAAACGGATCATAAGAGAGTCCGTCACAGTC